>NC_041360.1:2710803-2817650 GCF_900634415.1 Cottoperca gobio
CCCAGAACTTCAACCATGCACTTCATCTGCTGACAAAATATACAAAATCACATCATTCGGCATGTAGTCTGTTCTGGGCATTTGTCTGAGGTAGCCGACCTGCCATCTGATAGTCACAGTCGACAGGAAAGAGATTATCAGCTAGAGGAAGGCCAGGTTGCAGCCGACTCCCCACACATCTATAGCCTGGGTGAAGGGGAGACTGAGGGTAACTTCTGGAGCTCTGAGGAGTAAAGACAACGCCCAAAGATTAGAACTCTGTTGGCAAATGTTCAGGACCAAGAGAACAACATGGATGTTTAAAGAATGAGGGATGAACCCACCTGTACCCGCCTGGGTGAATCATCATCCCAGGTTGGATTTTGGAGGCTGTAATAGCTTCGCCAAAGTCTATTAATTTTACCCTGAAGGGCTGGTCCTGCTGGTTGACACACATAATGTTGTCAGGTTTAATATCGGTTTAATGGCAAATTTCCAATTTCCAATATCCAATGTTTTTATGCCATCTACACAGGTAGGTGTGTGGGTTCTTACACAGATGGAGCTTCCGGTTGTAGATATGGAGGGTTAACTGTTCTATGGATGTCTGTTCGTGTCTGCTTGTCTGTTGCTGTTCCAGTTGAGTAGCGGGTTCGGTTGTAGGTTGATCACTGTCACTGATCTATCGTTGATGCGTTCGGGTTGTTCACTGTTCAGTTCGTTTGGGTCGCTCACTGTTCGGTTCGCTCACTGTTCGGTTCGCTCACTGTTCGGTTCGGTCGCTCACTGGTTCGTTTGGGTCGCTCACTGGTGAGAACTGTTTGCTTCTCTCTACCTGTGTCCTATCACCCCCTTCCTGTAACATGTGCACCCTTATATAGTGACAGCCCAGTGCATTCTATAATCGGTATGCATGATTCTGAGACCTTTCAGGGCATCTAAGGCCACCAACAGCTGCAAGAAAAGACAAGTTAAGGATTTAGTTTTCCTTGTGCTGCTGTGTAGGACTAAGGGTCAAGGTTTTCTTCATTAATTAGTCAAACATGTATTGAAAAATATATGATTATAATTATACATACCTGCTTTGCGATCGGCCAGATCTCATTTATACACAGTGGCTTCCAGTCTCGTTCTTGGACCAGCTCATAGAGACTCCTGTCCAGCATCTCAAACACTAGACAAGTCTGTCCCATATGTTCAAACCGCTCGAAGAATTTCACCACGTTAGCGCGGTCTGGATTCAGGACACTGATGACCTCCAACATGGACACCTCGGTAGAAAGGAGGTACATATTACATACTATAATGGAGCAGACACAATCTAAGCTAAGAATCTAAATTAGTCAAAAAATCTACCTCTTTCTCAGTGTCCTGAGTAAAATCCTTTTTGAGGATCTTAATAGCCACTGTCTCTTTTGTTGCCACATTTTGGCACCTGGCCACTTTACCAAAGCAGCCTTTATCAATAAACTTCAGAACGGAGTCAGATATTCAGTCAACACAACATGAACTAACACACAGCTAAACCATGAATCATGTTCTTGTATTTCAGTGTTTGCTCGTCATTTTTAGACTGTAAAGAAGAATTTATTTATTTATTTGGGAAAACAGACAGTGTTGACAGACAGGTGTTGACAGTGTGTTTTCAAAGCAGATACATCATGTGAAATTGTGTGTGTGTGTGTGTGTGTGTGTGTGTGTGTGTGTGTTAGGTCTATCTTACCTGATGCATCAGAAGCCTCTGAGTTCAGTCACAATGACATTTTTCAAAGTCAGATCTTCTCAGTTTAGTATATCCAAGGCTGAGAACAAACCTTCAGGCATCAATCCTTTCAAATTCAGAATGTATAACTTATTCTGCAAATAACTCTCGAGTTTCAAGTCTCAAATGTGTGTTTCTCTCGCTCAATGCTTATGGTGAAATGACCCAAATCCACCAAACATCTGATTCAGCAGCTACTTTATTAAAAAAATCAAATCAAATCAAATTTATTTGTATAGCCCAATATCACAAATTATACATTTGTCTCAGTGTGCTTTACAGACTGTACAGGTTCTCAATATAAGAGATCTGCTCCTGATAGAATTTTTTTTCCATGCACTTTAGAGACTATTCATACAATCAAAACAGCAGCACAGCACCTGACAACTGTGTGTGTGTGTATGATGAATAAAAAATAAAGTTTTTAACATACATTTTTGTTCCAGGGCACTATCCAATTAGTTTATCATGTCAAGCCCATATAATATCCCAATAAAGTTTCTATGGACAACTGATGTGTTACACGAGGTTGGACTTCCTCTTTCCTCTTGGTTTTGTTCTGCTTTTGTTGTCTGCGTTCATTCAGTTCATTTTATAGTATGCACAATCACTTTTTTGAGTATAATTTATTTATTTCACATCGTCACTTTTTCAGTGTGAACATACTAAACACTCTGGTTTAGAGTTAGTAGTACTTGGGGTCCCAAACACCAGATAGTCGATTTCCCTCTTGCAGGCGGACTCATTCCCACCAGAGATGAGTCCAATGTAGATGGTGCGGTCAGCGAAATCCACAAGCTTGACAGACTGGAGACTGGAGGTGCAGGTGTTGGTGTACGGAGAGACGAGCAGAGGAGAAAGGACGCTGCCTTGAGGGGATCCGGTGCTGATGGTACAAGAGTCTTGAGACATGTATCCCCAGCTTCACATACTGCTTCCTGCAGGTGGAGTGAGAAACGTGCAGCGGGGACAGCTTGTCCGACAGCAGAGCCGAGAAGATGGTGTTAAAGACGGAGCTGAAGTTAAAAAAATACAACACAGTTCTTAGGAAAAACCCTTGAATTTGGTTCAGGTATTTACAGCCATCAGAAGCATCCGAGACACTTCACATCTTTATAAAACATAAAATAAAATCCACGGAACTGAGTTTGGTCTACAATTAAATGAAACAAAACAGTTGATCAGCAACATAACATTGCAGTTTATCCTAAAGCCCAACAGAGGGCAGTCTATGACAATAAATGGCCACCATCAAGTTCAAGTTTCTAGTTCTATTTGTTATATGTATATATGTATATAACCCTAACCCGAACCCTAACCCTTTGTTTATAGTACGATACTGTAACTATTTAGAGCACGATACTTTAATTTATTTTATAGTACGATACTGTAATGTGTTTATAGTACAATAATGTAACTGTATATAGTACGATACTGTAACTGTTTATATAAGTTTACTGTTATAGTACGATCCTGTAATGTGTTTTATAATACGATACTGTAATGTGTTTATAGTGAGTCAAAGTAATGTGTTTATAGTAGGATACTGTTATGTGTTTTATAGTATGATACTGTAACTGTGTTTATAGTACAATACTGTAATGTATTTTATAGTATGATACTGTAATGTGTTCATAGTACGTCAATGTAATGTGTTTATAGTACGATACTTAAATGTGTTAATAGTAAGATACTGTAATGTGTTTATAGTATGACACTGTAACTGTGTTTATAGTACGATACTATAACTGTGTTTAGAGTACGATACTTAAATGTGTTTATAGTACGATACATTAATGTTTTATAGTACGATAATGTACCTGTATTTATAGTACAATACTGTAACTGTTTATATTACGTTACTGTTCTGTGTTTTATAGTACGATACTGTAATGTGTTTTATAACACGATACTGTAATGTGTTTATAGTACGTCAATGTAATGTGTTTATAGTACGATACTTAAATGTGTTTTATTGTACGATACTGTAACTGTATTTATAGTACGATACTTAAATGTGTTTATAGTACGATACTGTAACTGTGTTTATAGTATGATACTGTTATGTTTTTTATAACACGATACTGTAATGTGTTTATAGTACGTCAATGTAATGTGTTTATAGTACGATACTTAAATGTGTTTTATTGTACGATACTGTAACTGTATTTATAGTACGATACTTAAATGTGTTTATTGTACGATACTGTAACTGTATTTATAGTACGATACTGTAACTGTGTTTATAGTACGATACTGTTATGTTTTTTATAGTACGATATAACTGTTTATAGTACAATACTGTAATGTGTTTATAGTACGATACTGTAACTGTGTTTATAGTACGATACTGTAACTATTTATAGTATGATACTTTAATTTGTTTTATAGTACGGTACTGTAATGTGTTTTATAGTGTGTTACTGTAACTGTGTTTATGGTAAGATAATGTAATGTGTTTTATAGTACGATACTGTTATGTTTTTTATAGTGAAATACTTTAATATGTTTTACAGTACGATACTGTAATGTGTTTATAGTACGATAATGTAATGTGTTTTATAACAAGATACTGTAATGTGTTTATAGTACGTCAATGTAATGTATTTATAGTATGATACTTTAATTTGTTTTATAGTATAATACTGTAATGTGTTTTATAGTGTGTTACTGTAACTGTGTTTATGGTAAGATACTGTTATGTTTTTTATAGTACGATAGTATAACTGTTTATAGTACGATACTGTAACTGTGTTTATAGTACGATACTGTTATGTTTTTTATAGTACGATAGTATAACTGTTTATAGTACGATACTGTAACTGTGTTTATAGTACGATACTGTAATGTGTTTATAATACAATACTGTAACTGTTTATAGTACGCTACTGTTATGTGTTTAAAGTATGATACTGTAATGTGTTTATGGTACGATACTTTAACTGTTTATAGTACGATACTGTTATGTGTTTTATAGTATGATACTGGAATGTGTTTTATAATACGATACTGTAACTGTTTATAGTACGATACTGTTATGTTTTTTATAGTACGATATTATAACTGTTTATAGTACGATACTGTATTGTGTTTATAGTACGATACTGTTATGTGTTTATAGTGAAATACTTTAATGTGTTTTATAGTACGATACTGTAATGTGTTTATAATACAATACTCTAACTGTTTATAGTACGCTACTGTTATGTGTTTAAAGTATGATACTGTTATTGTGTTCATAGTATGATACTGTAATGTGTTTATGGTACGATACTTTAACTGTTTATAGTACGATACTGTTATGTGTTTTATAGTATGATACAGTAATGTGTTTATTGTACGATACTGTAACTGGGTTTATAGTACGATACTGTAATGTGTTTTTAGTACAATACTCTAACCGTTTATAGTACGCTACTGTTATGTGTTTTATAGTATGATACTGTAATGTGTTGATAGTACGATACTTTAACTGTTTATAGTACGATACTGTAATGTGTTTTATAGTACGATACTGTAATGTGTTTATAGGATGATACTTTATCTGTTTATAGTACGATACTGTAATGTATTTTATAGTACGATACTGAAATGTGTTTATAATACAATACTGTAACTGTTTATAGTACGCTACTGTTATGTGTTTAAAGTATGATACTGTAATGTGTTTATGGTACGATACTTTAACTGTTTATAGTACGATACTGTTATGTTTTTTATAGTACGATATTATAACTGTTTATAGTACGATACTGTAACTGTGTTTATAGTACGATACTGTTATGTTTTTTATAGTACGATATAACTGTTTATAGTACAATACTGTAATGTGTTTATAGTACGATACTGTAACTGTGTTTATAGTACGATACTGTAACTATTTATAGTATGATACTTTAATTTGTTTTATAGTACGGTACTGTAATGTGTTTTATAGTGTGTTACTGTAACTGTGTTTATGGTAAGATAATGTAATGTGTTTTATAGTACGATACTGTTATGTTTTTTATAGTGAAATACTTTAATATGTTTTACAGTACGATACTGTAATGTGTTTATAGTACGATAATGTAATGTATTTATAGTATGATACTTTAATTTGTTTTATAGTATAATACTGTAATGTGTTTTATAGTGTGTTACTGTAACTGTGTTTATGGTAAGATACTGTTATGTTTTTTATAGTACGATAGTATAACTGTTTATAGTACGATACTGTAACTGTGTTTATAGTACGATACTGTTATGTTTTTTATAGTACGATAGTATAACTGTTTATAGTACGATACTGTAACTGTGTTTATAGTACGATACTGTAATGTGTTTATAATACAATACTGTAACTGTTTATAGTACGCTACTGTTATGTGTTTAAAGTATGATACTGTAATGTGTTTATGGTACGATACTTTAACTGTTTATAGTACGATACTGTTATGTGTTTTATAGTATGATACTGGAATGTGTTTTATAATACGATACTGTAACTGTTTATAGTACGATACTGTTATGTTTTTTATAGTACGATATTATAACTGTTTATAGTACGATACTGTATTGTGTTTATAGTACGATACTGTTATGTGTTTATAGTGAAATACTTTAATGTGTTTTATAGTACGATACTGTAATGTGTTTTGTAGTACGATACTGTAATGTGTTTGTAGTACAATACTATAACTATTTATAGTACGATACTGTAACTGTGTTTATAGTACGATACTGTAATGTGTTTATAATACAATACTGTAACTGTTTATAGTACGCTACTGTTATGTGTTTAAAGTATGATACTGTTATTGTGTTCATAGTATGATACTGTAATGTGTTTATGGTACGATACTTTAACTGTTTATAGTACGATACTGTTATGTGTTTTATAGTATGATACGGTAATGTGTTTATTGTACGATACTGTAACTGGGTTTATAGTACGATACTGTAATGTGTTTTATAGTATGATACTGTAATGTGTTGATAGTACGATACTTTAACTGTTTATAGTACGATACTGTAATGTGTTTTATAGTACGATACTGTAATGTGTTTATAGTATGATACTGTAATGTGTTTATAGGATGATACTTTCTGTTTATAGTACAATACTGTCATGTGTTTATATTATGATACTGTTACTATCTATAGTACAATACTTTAATTTGTTTTATAGTACAATACTGTAATGTGTTTTATAGTATGATACTGTAATGTCTATTTGAAGTACGATACTGTAACTGTTTATATTACGTTACTGTTATGTGGTTTATAATACGATACTGTAATGTGTTTATAGTAGGATACTGTTATGTGTTTTATAGTATGATACTGAAATTGTGTTTATAGTACGATACTGAAATGTGTTTATAGTATAATACTGTAATGTGTTCATAGTATGACACTGTAACTGTGTTTATAGCACGATACTATAACTGTTTACAGTACGATAATGTAATGTGTTTTATAGTACGGTACTGTAACGTGTCTTATAGTGTGTTACTGTAACTGTGTTTATGGTAAGATAATGTAATGTGTTTTATAATACGATACTGAAATGTATTTTATTGTACCATACGTTAATGTGTTTGTAGTACAATACTATAACTATTTATAGTACGATACTGTAATGTGTTTGTAGTACAATACTATAACTATTTATAGTACGATACTGAAATGTGTTTATAGTATGATACTGTAATGTGTTTTATAGTACCATCCTGTAATGTGTATTATAATACGATACTGTAATGTGTTTATAGTAGGATACTGTTATATGTTTTATGGTATGACACTGTTATGTGTTTTATAATACAATACTGTCATGTGTTTATAGTAAGATACTGTAATGTGTATTATAATACGATACTGTAATGTGTTTATAGTACAATACTGTAATGTGTTCATAGTACGACACTGTAACTGTGTTTTTAGTACGATACTGTAACTGTGTTTATAGTACGATACTGTAACTATTTATAGTACGATACTTTAATTTGTTTGATAGTACGGTACTGTAATGTGTCTTATAGTGTGTTACTGTAACTGTGTTTATGGTAAGATAATGTAATGTGTTTTATAATGCTGTACTGTAATGTGTCTTATAGTTTGTTACTGTAACTGTGTTTATGGTAAGATAATGTAATGTGTTTTATAATACGATACTGAAATGTATTTTATAGTGCAATACGTTAATGTGTTTGTAGTACAATACTATAACTATTTATAGTACGATACTGTAACTTTGTTTATAGTACGATACTGTAATGTGTTTTTAGTACAATACTATAACTATTTATAGTACGATACTGAAATGTGTTTATAGAATGATACTGTAAAGTGTTTATCATACGATACTGTTACTATCTATAGTACGATACTTTAATTTGTTTTATAGTACGATACTGTAATGTGTTTTATAGTATGATACTGTAATGTGTTTATAGTATGATACTGTAATGTGTTTATAGTACGATACTGTAATGTGTTTTACAGTTTGATACTGAAATGTGTTTATAGTACAATACTGTAATTTGTTTATAGTATGATACTGTTACTATCTATAGTACGATACTTTAATTTGTTTTATAGTACGATACTGTAATGTGTTTTATAGTATGATACTGTAACTGTGTTTTATAGTACGGTACTGTAATGTGTCTTATAGTGTGTTACTGTAACTGTGCTTATGGTAAGATAATGTAATGTGTTTTATAATACGATACTGTAACTGTGTTTATAGTACAATACTGTTATGTTTTTTATACTACGATACTGTTATGTTTTTTATACTATGATACTATAACTGTTTATAGTACGATACTGTAATGTGTTTATAGTACGATAATGTAACTGTATTTAAAGTACGATACTGTAACTGTTTATATTACGTTACTGTTATGTGTTTTATAATACGATACTGTTATGTGTTTTATAGTATGATACTGAAACTGTGTTAATGGTACGATACTGTAATGTATTTTATAGTACGATACTGAAATGTGTTTATAATATAATACTGTAACTGCTTATAGTACGATACTTTAATGTGTTTTATTGTACCATACTGTATTGTGTTTTATAATACAATACTGTAATGTATTTATAGTATAATACTGTTATGTATTCCTAGTACGACAGTGTAACTGTGTTTATCTTACGATACTGAAATGTGTTTTATAGTACCATCCTGTAATGTGTTTTATAGTACCATCCTGTAATGTGTATTATAATACGATACTGTAATGTGTTTATAGTACAATACTGTAATGTGTTCATAGTACGACACTGTAACTGTGTTTTTAGTACGATACTGTAACTGTGTTTATAGTACGATACTGTAATGTGTTTTATAGTACGATACTGTAACTATTTATAGTACGATACTTTAATTTGTTTTATAGTACGATACTGTAATGTGTCTTATAGTGTGTTACTGTAACTGTGCTTATGGTAAGATAATGTAATGTGTTTTATAATACGATACTGTAACTGTGTTTATAGTACAATACTGTTATGTTTTTTATACTACAATACTGTTATGTTTTTTATACTACGATACTATAACTGTTTATAGTACGATACTGTAATGTGTTTTATAATACGATACTGTAATGTGTTTTATAGTACGATACTGTTATGTTTTTTATAGTACGATACTGTAATGTGTTTATAGTACGCCACTGTGGTGTGTTTATAGTAAGATACTTTAATTGTTTATAGTACGATACTGTAATGTGTTTTATAGTACGATACTGTAATGTGTTTTATAGTACGATACTGTAATGTGTTTTATAATACGATACATTAATGTGTTTTATAGTACGATACTGTAATTTGTTTATAGTATAATACTGTAACTGCTTATAGTACGATATTTTAATATGTTTTATTGTACGATACTGTAATGTGTTTTATATCACAATACTGTAATGTGTTTATCGTACAATACTGTAATTTGTTTATAGTATGACACTTTAACTGTGTTTATAATACGATACCGTAACTTTTTATAGTACGATACTGTAATGTGTTTTATGGTATGATACTCTAACTGTTTATAGCACGATACTATAATATAGTGTGTTACTGTAACTGTGTGTTACTGTAACTGTGTGTTACTGTAACTGTGTTTATGGTACGACACTGTTATGTGCTTATAGTACGATACAGTAACTGTTTATAGTACCATACTTTAATGTGTTTTATAGTACGATACTGTAACTCTGTTTCTAGTACGATACTTTAACTCTGTTTCTAGTACGATACTGTAATGTGTTTTATCGTATGATACTGTAATGTGTTTTATAATATAATACTGTAATGTGTTTATAGTACAATACTGTAATGTGTTTATACTACGATACTTTAATTTGCTTTATAGTACGATACTGTAACTGTGTTTATAGTACAATACTATAACTGTTTATAGCACGATCCTGTAATGTATTTCATAGTGTGATACTGTAACTGTGTTTTATTGTAAGTTACTGTAACTGTGTTTATAGTACGACACTGTAATGTATTTTTAGTAAAATATTGTAATGTGTTTTATAGTATGATACTGTAACTGTGTTTATAGTACGATACTATAACTGTTTATAGTACGATACTCTAATTTGTTTTATAGTATGATAATGTAAATGTGTTCATAGTATGATACTGTAACTGTGTATATTACGTTACTGTTTTGTATTTTATGGCACGATCCTGTAATGTATTTTATAGTGGGATACTGTAATGTGTTCATAGTACGATACCTTAACAGTTTATCGTGCGATACTGTAATGCGTCTCATAGTGTGATACTGTAACTGTGTAATATTATAAGTTACTGTAACTGTGTTTATAGTACGATACTGTAATGTATTTTATAGTACAATACTGTAATGTGTTTTATAGTATGATACTGTAACTGTGTTTATAGTACAATACTGTAATGGGTTTATAGTATGATACTTTAACTGTTTATGGTAAGATACTGTAATGTATTTTATAGTACGATACTGAAATGTGTTTATAGTATAATACTGTAACTGCTTATAGTTCGATACTTTAATGTGTTTTATAGCACGATACTGTAATGGGTTTTACCTGATTTTTGAAGTCAAGAGGTGACTTGGCCTAGACCCGTGGAAGTAATAATGCTGCCTAACCCTATGTATTAGAAATTCTGATCTTTGCTTCAAAATATAATTTCTTTCTTTTTTAACAAGTTCACCTTTAGATGCCTTTTATTTAGAGTAATTATTTTGCAAAATAGAGTCTATATTAGCAAACTCTGCTTCCAGAGCCCGTAATCTGGCGGATCTATCCTTACATGCCTTTGAAGAGAACAATATTGTGTTGCTCCTTATAAAGCCTTTGACTGCATCCCATAGTATTTTAGGGTCCTCAACTGAACCTATATTTATGTCAAGAAATTCTTACAATTGCGTCAGGAATTGTTCTTTATATTTTTCATTTCCTAGTAAAGTGGAGTTGAGGCGCCTTCTAGTGGTGCCCTTGGATAAATTGCCAGTGGCACAGCAGAATACTCCTTTGTGGTCTGAGAGCGCAATAGGAAGCAACACTACACTATCAATTTTCTGGAAAAGTTGTGGCGAGGTAAAAAGATAATTTAGCCTAGAAAAAGATTTATGTCTGGCTGAAAAAAATGTATAATCTTTTACCCGTGGGTTAAAAGCTCGCCATATGTCCACTAGTCCCAAACTCCCAGCCCAAGATTGCAGTTCTGCAGTTGCCGACTCCTGATCTCTAGAGGCTGTTAGACTTGACCGTTCATTTGAACTCCATACTGCGTTCATGTCCGCTCCCACCATGATAGAATTTATTGGCAATATGCCCGGAATCTTTACTCAGAAGGTGCGTCTCTTGTAGGAAAGCCAGATTAATTTTACGCGATGTAACATAGTCAAAACACTAGTTCGCTTGTGAGGCGCATTCAACCCATCGCAGTTACACACAAGAACAGATAAATCACCCATCGGGCTGCACTGCTCTGGAAGCTGTCAACGATAAACTGAGTGGAATGTCAGATGGCAAACAACCATATTCACTGAACTTGTAAACAAGATCAAAATAAAATGAAGTCTCTCCCCAAATAAACAATCAGAGACCATCTGAGCGTTTCCCATAACGTGACAAAGACGAAAACACGACAATTCCCCATGAATTCCCCCGGTAACAAAAACAAGATAAGGAAAAATAATTAATAAAAACGAAACTTAAAATAACTAAACAGTAAATTAAACGGATATTCGTATATTGATCCGTGACCTGTTTGGATATGAGGCTGCAAAAGGATTGAATTTACACCTCAATCGTGTAACTAAACCGTTGTTAACAGACTAAATGAGATTACCAAAGGCAAAAATAAACTCGAGCATTAGAAAAGAATAGAAACAAAAGCGTAGATAGATTAACATTATAGCATACACTGTTTGGATAACCAATGCACATTTTACCGGCCATTGTCCATTCATATCCGACATGCACAGCGGATCCGCCGTGATATAGATAAAAAATAAATAGCTAACAAATAGCAAACAAACCGGCTGTGTTAGTTTAAAGTCCAAAGTATATTACATGGTATGGGATCCACAAATCAGGCAGTAGGCTCGCAAGTTAGTCTGACCAGCAAACAAAGATGAAGACAAATCCGTCTGCAGACGAGTCTAGCGTCAGACAAAAATCAGCCTGCAGAAATAATCCAAAACTCTGGAAGAGATCCCAGTCCATGCAGAGCAGTGTGCATTTAGTCCAAAACAGGGAGGCTATGTAGTTTAATACGATCCAAAGGGCCGCTATTCACCGTCAGAAGAGCGCACAGGATCTCCGTACGCAGCCTGCACTGCCGGTAGGGAGACGATGAAGTCCTCGGCATGTCCCGGGGACTGAAACGTCTTAATTTGACCAGCGTCCTTGACTTTCAGTGTCGCGGGTAAAGGACGAAGAATTCCACACCTTTGGCCCGGGCTGCATCCATGGCTCGGGAGAAAGCCTGGCAACGCTTAACAGTGTAGCTGCTGTAGTCAGGGGAGAAGCGAATCCTCTGTCCATCAATCGTGAGCGGAGCTTTCTTCGAATCAATGTTAACCCTCCATCCCTACACTCATTCTCTAACACTTCTCTAGCTATCCTAACTCCCCTCCCATCCCATATAAACTCTTTTATCTATTTCCTTCACTACTCTATCTGGCACATCTAAAACTGACATTTATATGCACTATTCTACTCATGATCAACCCATTTACTACAACTATCTTCCCCCTCAATTTAATCTTCCTCATCTTCCAAAATCTTAACGTCTTCACTACACTATTAATTAACTCTTCATACTGCCTATCCCTACCTTCAACATCTTTAATCCCTAAAATAATCCTTATTCTCCTTCAAATTTATATAAAATCTTCTGTCCCTCACTTGTCCTATATACATAATCTCTGACTTCTCTATATTCACCCTAGCTCCAGATGCCCTACCGTACAAATGAATACAAACAATAAAAAACAATACTTCCCTTACACTTTCCTTATCCTTAACCGTTACTGTTGTATCATCCGCGTACTGATAAACTAAACTAACCCTCCCTCCTGGCACCTCTACTCCTTTAATAAATTTATTCTGCTTCAGCAGCGCCGCTAGGGGACAGCGCGTACAGCATTTCTGAGAGAGGGCATCCTTGCCGGACCGACCTCCCTAATTTAAACACATCGGTTACCACCCCATTAACCTTTACGCAACTGACTGCACTACTATAAAGCCTCCTTACCAAATTCTGTCTTCTCTAACACTATACAAATATGCATGACTCACTCTATCAAATGCTTTATTTAAATCTAAACTCACTACAATCCCACCTATTCCCTCCCTCATGTGACTAATTGTGTCCCTAATACTACTAATAGTGTCGCTAAAGTTTCTCCCTGGAATATATGCCTGCGTGTCCCCCACTACTGCTTTTATAACCCTCTTCATTCTATTGGCTAACACCCGTGCTACTACCTTATAATCTGTGTTTAACATGCTAAATGGCCTATAGTTTTCTAATTTATCCCTATTCCCTGTCTTGTACAATATACTAATAACTCCCGTTGATATGCCGGCCGGCAGTTGTGCCTCTCCTCCAGGCTCTTGTACAGTTTGAGGAGTAACGGTGCCAACCCCTCCCTAAACTCTATATAAAACTCTGATGTAAGACCATCTATCCCTGGACTCTTATTCCTTCCTAACCCCGCTATCGCTACCTCTATCTCTCCTAATCCTATCTCCCCCTCACACATCTCTCTACCCTCATCACTCAACCTCGCTTCCATACTATCTATCACCTGTTCTAAACTCTCCCTGTCACTCTCCTCAGCCTCAAATAAATCCCTATAAAATTCCTCTACTCTCTCTGCTATCCCTACAAAATCTGATATACTTTCTCCTCCCTTTCCCTCCACCTGCTTTATATAATTATTTACCTGCTTCTTTTTCTCTAAACCCAAAAAAAAACCCTGTACATTTCTCTCCCTCAACAGCATACCTAGCCCTACTTCTCACTATAGCTCCCCTGCACTTTCTCTTCTCTATTTCCCCCAGCTAATCCTTTAATCGACTATATACATCCAAATCTCTCCCCATTTCTATATCTACCCGTTGTGCCTCTAATTTGAACTTTTCCCTCACTCTCATCTCTTTCTCTCTTTCTATCTTATTCCTATCTTTAGTAAACTTCATACTTATCCCTTTTATTTCATTTTTGAAACCCTCCCACCATTCCCCCACATCCTCACCATTCAAACTTCCCCTTTTTCCATGCTTTCTCTCACTTTAACTTTGTATCCATCATCATTCAGCAGACAGGCATTTAGACACCACACTCCTCCACCTCTTCCTCTAATCAACGTTCCTATGTTGAACCCCAGGATCGCGTGATCACTCATAGCAGCATACTCAATTCCGCCGATTTCCTCCCCTATATTACTCCACACTAAATCTATTCTACTCTGCTTTAATATCCCTCCCACCACTTGATTCCTGAAAAAAACCTGCGCCCTTTTATTCCTTTCCCTCCACTCATCCAACAGCCTATTTGTCCCCATCATTGTTTTGAGAGCACCACGTGATGAGTCACTTCTAAAACACATATTCGCAGAAACATCCAGTTTTGAACACCATACATTAAAATCACCGACAATCATGCAGTTCCCCCACATTTATCCTCCAACCCCTCAAAAAACTCCCCCCTCCATCTTTCCTCATTCGGTGCATATATATTCAATAATCTAAATATCTCCCCCATACACTCGAACAGTATCCCAATCATTCTCCCAACACCATCATCCTCAACTTTCCTTACATTCGTTACCACCCCTGTTTTAATTAATATAGCCACCTCTCTAGCACCCACACTCCCATTATTTCCATAAATTTCTCCCTTCCATCCTTTCCTTACATCCTCCACACATCTTTCATCCCAATGTGTCTCCTGCAAGCAAACTATGTCTGAGCCACATAGCATCAGTGCCTGCTCTCTCCGGTCTTTGGACCTCAGCCCATTGCCATTAAAGGAGGAAATTGTCACCATTATGAGGGTTAGTATCAGTGTCTTCATGATTACTCACTTCTTTCTTCCACTCCTTTTCCTCCCTTTATTCTTTCCCCCCAATCTTTTCTGTCCCTCTTCTGTGTTCTCCGCTTTCCTCTTTGCCGTAGTCCTACTGGACTCCATCTCCTCCATGATCGAAGCCTCTTCCTTTAGCTGCACCCCTCTGCTCCTTGGTATCTCCTCCGGCTTCCCAACACTCTTCCTCTCCAGATGTCGCGTCACCTCCATCTCTTCCTCATCTGTTCCGTCATCCTCCCCGCCGTCTCCGTCGTCACCACCATCCTCAGACACGTCCGAGTAGTGAGCCTCTGTTTCAGCCTTCCGTCTCCCGCCATCTCCGACCTCGCCGCCTCTCTCATCTCCGCCATCTCCTGCTCCCGCTCCTCCACCTTTCCCGCCATCCACTCTTCCTCTGGCACCTCTGACCTCCAGCTCAGCAACCGTGGCACCTAGATCCTCTACATCGCTCCCGCTGCTCCCTCTGCCCCCTCCGCCTTCCTCCTCCTCCTCCTCCTCTCCACCTGTCTCTTCCGCATCCCCCTCTTCCATTTCACTTGTCTCACTTCTTTCTTTCATCTCCTCCTTCTTTTCTTCATTCCTGCTATTTTCTTTCGCACTCTCTCTCCCCCCGGCTCTGCACTCCCTCGCGTAATGTCCCTGTTCCCCACAACCATAGCACTTAAACTCCGGGCACTCTTTGTATATGTGCCCGGGTTTAATACACAGCCTGCACACTGGCATTTGTCCGTCGTGGAGAACTCTGTAGTACTCTGCTCCCCCTGCAGATATGAACTTTGTGGGGTACGGGAGAGAGCGGACCTCCTCCGTGAACCTCACGCGCAGAAAACGCATTCCGTCCACTATATCCATTCCCGGCCACACTCTTCTTTTAATCATTGTCACCGGCTTTACCCCCCAGTCCTCAAGCTTCTTTTTGATAGTCTCGTCCCTCGTACATACCGTGAGATTAAGGAACGAGACAGTCAGCTCTTTTAACTGACTCCACTTCTGATTTTTCTCCTACTCTACCTCCTGTTTTGTCATTCTGCCCGTTTATTTCTTTGTTTAAACCGTTAGACTTTTCGTTATCTGTATCCTTTCCGTTTTCATTACCTATGTGTCTGTCCCTCTCCTCACCCTGCTGTATTTTCTTAATGTCCGTGATCCGTGACTTAGTCAATAGTTCCATTCCAGATGTCGTTGCTGTGGAATCCATCAAAAACACAAAAAACACACGAACAGGGGGGAACCCCCAGACAGCTGAGCTGTTAGGGGGGGGGGGGACGCACAAAAAACGATAGGATATGACAGAACAACAAAACGAACAAACAAAACCTTCCTCTCCGCACAACCTGCACTATGGCCAACCTCTGTGATACTTCCGGAAATGGGCGTGTTCAGAGTGGTATGGCCGTAACCTGTAATCGTAACATGTATCGTACTATAAACACATTACAGTATTGTACTATAGACACAGTTACAATATCGTACTCTAAACACATTACAGTATCGTACTATAAAACACATTAAAGTATGGTACTATAAACACATAACAGTATCGTACTATAAAACACATTAAAGTATGGTACTATAAACAGTTACTGTATCGAACTATAAACACATTACAGTATCGTACTATAAAACACATTACAGTAACGTACTATAAAAAAACATTACAGTATTGTACTATAGACACAGTTACAGTATCATACTATAAACAGTTACAGTATCGTACTATAAACACATTACAGTATCGTACTATAAAACACAATAAAGTATGGTACTATAAACAGTTACTGTATCAAACTATAAACACATTACAGTATCGTACTATAAACACAGTTACAGTATCGTACTATAAAACACATTAAAGTATGGTACTATAAACAGATACTGTATCGTACTATAAACACATTATAGTATCTTACTATAAACACATTACAGTATCGTATACCCCCCTCGCACTGCCACCTGTACTGTCAATCACAGTGTGCTACTGACCCTTCAAAAGGCTCTCACCTATGCGCCACTGGACTGTTTAAAACGGGCTCTTTTCAATATAAGATCTCTCACCAGCAAGGCCTTACTGGTTCATGAGTTCATTATTGACAAAAATCTTGACTTCTTGTGCCTCACTGAGACTTGGCAACAGCCAAACGACTTCTCCCAACTTAATGAAGCTGTCCCACCTGGCTTCACCTTCTTCAATAAATCCCGTGCTACCGGGAGAGAGGGTGGTCTTACTGTGCTCTATCGTGAGACCATTAAAGTCAATACTATCACTGTACCCCATCATTCCTCTTTTGAATGCCTAGCTGTGAAACTCACTGGCTCTGCACCCATCATTATTGTTACCATCTACAGAACTCTTAAAACCTCTGCTGTTTTTCTCACTGAACTATCAAAACTTTTAACATCGGTCTTTGCGATGTCCCCCACTGTCATCCTTGTGGTGGACTTTAACATCCATATTGACAACCCTTCCAGTACTCTTGACAATGACTTCAACTCACTTCTTGAATGTCTTGGTATCACACAGCATGTCAACTTCCCAACGCATAACAAAGGTCACATACTGGATTTAATCTGCTGCACTGGTCTTACTCCCTCTAACCTCACTGTTGCAGAGTTCCCCATCTCTGACCATAAAGTTGTGTCCTTTAAGGTCAACTTCCCCCTATCCACCATAAAAAAGCAACGGACCATCTCCTTCAGAAACATTAATCACATCAAACCCACGGATCTCACCACCTTCATTAACTCCTCCCCCAGTCCTCCCCCATCCTTCTCCCCTGCTGAACTGGTGAGTCACTACAATGACTGTCTCTCCTCTTCCCTGGATGCTCTGGCCCCCCTCAAAACTCGCACAGTCTCCTTTGTTCACACCGCTCCCTGGTTCACCGCAGACCTTCGACAACTAAAAACCACTGGTCGTCGACTCGAGCGGCTGTGCAAAAAGACTGGACTCTCAGTGCACATCCAACTTTACACTGAACACCTACACCTCTACAAGAACGCTCTCTCCACCGCAAAATCCTCCTACTACTCCAACCTCATCAACACTGGTAAAAATAACACTAGAACCCTCTTCTCAACAGTCAGTCACCTACTTCAGCCTGCTACAACCCTCCCTCCAGATGTCTCCACCGACCACTGCAATGACTTCCTGTAATTCTTTGACACCAAAATCAACACCATCCATCATCAGCTGGCCTCATCTTGTACTTCCCCAAGTGATCCACCCTGGATGGCTACCACCAGCCAACCATTCACCAGCACCCTCTCCAACTTCTCACTAGCAACAGAATCGACCATCTCCAAGCTCATCGTTAAATCCAAACCCACTACCTGTCAGCTCGACCCCCTCCCCGCTATCCTCATCAAAGCCTGTCTGCCTTCCATCACCCCCATGATCACAAGAATAATTAACTCCTCCCTCACCACTGGATCTGTACCCCCCTCCCTCAAAACAGCTGCAATTACGCCCGTTCTCAAAAAGCGTGGTGCTGACACAGCTGACCTAAACCATTACCGGCCCATCTCCAACCTCTCCTTCATCTCCAAAACCCTTGAGTGAGTCGTTGCTGCTCAACTTCAGCTGCACCTCGACACAAACAACCTCCATGAACCTTTTCAATCTGGTTTCCGCCCCAACCACAGTACTGAAACAGCCCTGGTCAAACTCAGCAACGACCTCCTCCGTGCAGCGGACTCTGGACTACTCACCATTCTTATCTTCCTTAACCTCACCGCTGCCTTTAACAAGATCTCATAGTACCTTATAAACCAACTAGAGCATTACGCTCCCAGACTGCAGGGTTACTTGTGGTTCCTAGAGTCTCTAAGAGTACAATGGGAGCCAGAGCCTTCAGCTATCAAGCTCCTCTCCAGTGGAACCAGCTTCCAGTTTGTGTTCGGGAGGCAGACACACTCTCCACATTTAAGAGTAGGCTAAAGACTTTCCTTTTTGATAAAGCTTATAGTTAGGGCTGGCTCAGGTTTGCCCTGGATCAGCCCCTAGTTATGCTGCTATAGGCTTAGACTGCCAGGGGGACACCTCCCTGCTCTCTTCCTTCTCTCCCTCTCTCTTCTTCTCCCTCTCTTCTTCTCCCTCTCTATCTGTATGCATTTATGTAAATGTATGTTACTAACTCACCATCCGGGGTATCATCCCCGGAGTGTCTGTCTCTCATGTGGCAGGTTGCCACTGATAAAGTTTACGTCAGGATCATGAATCGTGACAGCGCCTGCTGACCTGGTCCTGCTGGACACCGGGAAGCCTTATTGACATTTTCCTGGATTCATCCAAACTTTCTATTTCTTTTTTTTTTCCAACACAACATAATTTCTGTCAAATGTTGTATTTGTACTATGTTGTTTATCCTGTACACACGACATCTATTGCACGTCTGTCCGTCCTGGGAGAGGGATCCCTCCTCAGTTGCTCTCCCTGAGGTTTCTTCCATTTTTTCCCCTTTAATTTTGGGGTTTCTTTTAGGAAGTTTTTCCTTGTGCGATGCGAGGGTCTAAGGACAGAGGATGTTGTAACCTGTACAGTCTGTAAAGCACACTGAGACAAATGTATAATTTGTGATATTGGGCTATACAAATAAATTTGATTTGATTTGATTTGACACCATCTCCCACACTCATACGGCGCCTGGAATGGCATTGGGATCTCTGGTGTAGCACTTTCCTGGTTTTCATCTTATCTCTACAACAGACAACAATATGTGCAACTGAGCAACCACAGGTCCAGGTGCTCTGCTGTTTCATGGGGTGTCCCACAGGGGTCAGTACTGGGTCCACTATTGTTCATTATCTACCTCATTCCCCTTGGCACAATCCTCCGCCACCACAATGTCCACTTTCACTGTTATGCCAATGACACTCAGGTCTACATTTCTACAAAACCCACCACTGCCCTCCCGTCCACATCCCTCACAACCTGCCTACAAGACATTTGGAGCTGGATGACCAGGAACTCCTTGAAACTCATCAGCTCCAAAAGCACTTTATCCAAAACACAAACTTCCACTGCCCCAAACTTCATCATCGATGGCTTCTCCGTACCGTTCTCCAGTCAAGTCAAGAGCCTTGGTGTCACTCTGGACAGCACCCTCTCCTTTGTACCCCACATAAAGAACATCACCCGCACTGCTTTTTTCCACCTGCGCAACATCTCCAGACTCCGCCGTCCCTGTCCCAATCCACTACAGAAGTCTTGGTCTACGCTTTTGTGACATCACGGATCGACTACTGTAATGCTGTTCTCTCTGGCCTTCCAACCAAACTGCTCAACCGACTTCAAATCATCCAAAAAGTCACTCCCCGGATTACGACCCGCACTAAATCCTCTGAACACATCACCCCAATTCTCCTGAAATTTTACTGGCTCCCTGTTCAATCCCGGATCAACTACAAAAACATCCTGCTCACTTACAAAGCCCTACACAAACTCGCCCCCACCTACCTAAGTGACCTCCTTCAGGAGTATACCCCCTCCCGCTCCCTCCGCTCATCCTCAGCTGGTCTACTGACGATCCCCACATCACGCCTCATCAGCATGGGTGCCAGGGCCTTCAGCTGCACTGCTCCCAAGCTCTGGAACTCCATCCCTCCACACATCTGACAGTTCAAAACTGTTACAACATTCAAGTCCCAACTCAAAACTTACCTGTTCAAACTGGCCTACTCTCTGTAGTATCAATCATCCTGTATCCTCCTCCCCTCCCCCCTTTTGTCTTTATTGCTTTCTTCCTGTGTCTCAACCATATCTCTGGTATTGTTTGTTTGCTCTCCCTTCCAATGTCCTGCTGTCCTCCTCTTGTATTTTGTACGGTGTCCTTGGGTGTTTTGAAAAGCGCCTCCAGATAAAATGTATTATTATTATTATTATTATTATTATTATCATATTATAAACACAGTATCGTAATATAAAAACATTAAAGTATCGTACTATAAACACAGTTACAGTATCATACTATAAAACACATTACAGTATCGTACTATAAACATATTACAGTATCGTACTATAAAACACGGTTACAGTATCATACTATAAAACACATTACAGTATCGTACTATAAACACATTACAGTATGGTTCTATAAAGCACGGTTTTAGTATCATACTATAAAACGCATTAAAATATCGTACTATAAACACATCACTGTATCGTACTATAAAACACATTACAGTATTGTACTATAAAACACATTACAGTATCATACTATAAAACACATTACAGTATCGTACTATAAAACACATTACAAAATTGTACTATAAGCACAGTTGCAGTATCATACTATAAAGCACATTACAGTATCGTACTATAAACACATTACAGTATTGTACAATAAAACACGGTTACAGTATCATACTATAAAACCCATTACAGTATCGTACTATAAACACATTACAGTATCGTATTATAAAACACATTAAACTATCGTACTATAAAATGAATTACAGTATTGTACTTTAAACACATAACAGTATCTTATAATAAAAAACATTACAGTATCGTACTATAAACAAAGTTAAAGTATCGTACTATAAATACAGTTACAGTATTTCACTATAAACACATTACAGTATCGTACTATAAACACAGTTACAGTGTCATTCAATAAAACACATTACAGTATCGTACATTAACCCTTTAAAACCGAATGTGTCGGCGACGACACATTTTGCAAGCAAAACTTTGGATTACCGTAATTATGTCAAAGTTTGCGCAATCGAAACGGTTTCTGAAAGCAGTTACAGTATCATACTATAAAATACATTACAGTATCGTACTATAAAATACATTACAGTATCACACTATAAGACACATTAGACGATCGTACAATAAACACAGTTCAAATCAAATCAAAATTATTTGTATTGCCCAATATCACAAATTATACATTTGTCTCAGTGTGCTTTACAGACTGTACAGGTCCCTCTCCCAGGACGGACAGACGTGCAATAGATGTTGTGTGTACAGGATAAACAACATAGTACAAATACAACATTTGACAGAAATTATGTTGTGTTGAAAAAGAGAAAGTTTGGATGAATCCAGGAAATTGTCAAAAAGGCTTCTCGCTTTCCAGGAGGACCAGGGCAGCAGGCGCAGCAACGATTCCTGATCCTGATGAAAACTTTATCAGTAGCAACCTGCCACATGAGACACAGGAACTCCGGGATACCCCGGATGATGAGTTAGTAACATACATTTACATAAATGCATACAGATAGAGAGGGACAAGAAGAGAGGGACGGGAGGAGAGAGGAAGAGAAGGAAGAGAGCAGGGCGGTGTCCCCCGGCAGTCTAAGCCTATAGGAGCATAACTAGGGGCTGATCCAAGGCAAACCTGAGCCAGCCCTAACTATAAGCTTTATCAAAAAGGAAAGTCTTTAGCCTACTCTTAAATGTGGAGATGGTGTCTGCCTCCCGAACACAAACTGGAAGCTGGTTCCACTGGAGAGGAGCTTGATAGCTGAAGGCTCTGGCTCCCATTGTACTCTTAGAGACTCAAGGAACTACAAGTAACCCTTTAGTCTGAGAGCGCAATGCTCTAGTTGGTTTATAAGGTAATATGCTGGAGCCTGACCATTAATTGCTTTGTAAGTCAGGAGAAGGATTTTGAATTCTATTCTGTATTTTACCGGGAGCCAGTGCAGAGCAGCTAATACAGGATTAATATGATCCCGTTTCCTTGTTCTTGTCAATACATGTGCCGCTGCATTTTGGATCAACTGAAGAGTCTTAAGCGACTTTTTGGAACAACCTGATAACCATGAGTTGCAGTAATCCAGACTAACAAATGCATGGACTAGTTTTTCTGCATCATTTTGAGACAGGATGTGTCTTATTTTTGCAATGTTACGTAGATGAAAGAAGGCAGTCCTTGAGATTTGTTTTATGTGGGAGTTAAAAGACAGATCCTGATCAAAGATGACGCCAAGATTCCTTACAGTGGTGCTGCAGGCCATATTAATACCATCCAGAGCTTCTTTGTCATTAGAAAATGTGTTTTAGAGGCGTTTAGTGCCAAGTATATTAACTTCAGTTTTGTCTGTGTTTAACATCAAAAAGTTGCTAGACATTCAAGTTTTTATGTCCTTAAGGCATGCTTGAAGTTTAGCTAATTGATTGGTTTTGTCTGGTTTAATTGATAGATATAATTGGGTATCATCCGCATAACAATGAAAGTTTATAGAGTGGTTCCTTATAATATTGCCCAAAGGAAGCATAAGGTGAATAGAATCGGTCCAAGTACAGAACCCTGCGGAACTCCAAGACTGACTTTAGCTGTCATGGAGGATTTATCGTTAACACATACAAATTGAGATCGCTCAGATAAATAGGACTTGAACCAGCTTAGTGCGGTTCCTTTTATGCCAACACAATGTTCCAGTCTCTGTAGTAGAATGTCATGATCAACAGTGTTGAAAGCAGTACTGAGGTCTAACAAGAAAATAACAGAGACAAGTCGTTTGTCTGATGCCAAAAGAAGGTCATTGGTAACTTTCACCAGTGCCGTCTCTGTGCTATGATGAACTCTAAATCCAGATTGAAAAACCTCAAATAAACTATTATTATGTAAAAAAACTGTTTAGCAACTGCTTTCTCAAGGATCTTAGCGAGAAAGGGAAGGTTAGATATCGGCCTATAGTTGGCTAAAACCTCTGGATCAAGACTAGGCTTTTTAAGAAGTGGTTTTATTACAGCTACTTTAAAGGATTGTGGTACATAGCCAGATAATAGAGACGGGTTGATCATATTTAATAACGAGATGTTAATTAAGGGTCTTTAAACAGTTTAGTTGGAATTGGGTCTAAAAGACAGGTTGATGGCTAGACGATGAGATTGTTGAAGTTAGTTGGTTTAGGTTGATTGGAGTAAAACAGTCTAGTTATATTTCAGGAGTTACTAATGTTTTTGAAATTCCGGAGGTTGAAGTTTACCAATTGAGGGCAGGAGGAGATTAATTTTGTCTCTAATAATTAGAATTTTATCGTTAAAGAAACTCATGAAGTCGTCACTACTGAGAGATATAGGAATAGAAGGCTCTGTAGAGCTGTGGCTCTCTGTCAGCCTGGCTATAGTGCTGAAAAGAAACCTGGGGTTGTTCTTATTTTCTTCTATTAAGGAAGAGTAATAAGCTGCTCAGGCATTACGGAGAGCCTTCTTATACGTTTTAAGATGATCTAACCAGACTAAACGGGATTCTTCCAATTTAGTGGAACGGCATTTACTTTCAAGATTTCTCGACTTTTGTTTTAGTTTGCGGATTTGTAAATTAAGCCATGGAGCTTTCTTTTTCTGTTTTATGATCTTCTTCTTTAGAGGAGCGACAGAGTTGAGTGTTATTCACAGTGAGGCCGCAGCACTATCAACAAGATAATTAATTTGTGAGGGACTAAAGTTAGGATTGGAATCCTCCGTTATATTGATATTGAGTCCTGGTATTAAATTAAGTGCTGATGGAATCACTTCCTTAAATTTAGTCACAGCACTTTCAGATAGACATCGAGCGTAGGATATTTTGCTTACTGGCTTGTAGTCCAGTAACAGGACTTCAAAAGTTATTAAAAAATGGTCTGATAAAAGAGGATTATGTGGACACACTGATAAACTTTCAATTTCAACACCATATCCCAGAACAAGGTCCAGAGTGTGGTTTAAACAGTGAGTTGGTTCATGTACATTTCGACTGAACCCAATTGAATCTAATATTGAGATAAATGCATTATTAAGGCTGTCACTATCAATATCCACATGAATATTAAAGTCACCTACAATAATTACTTTATCTGTTTTAAGGACTAAACTTAATAAAAATTCGGAGAATTCAGATAGAAATTCAGTATACGGAACAGGAGGGCGGTACACAGTAACAAATAAAACTGGCTTTATTGTTTTCCATGTTGGGTTTGAGAGCGTAAGAACAATGCTTTCAAAAGAGTTATAGTTTAGTTTAGGTTTAGGATTGATCAAGAGGTTTGAGTCAAATATGGCCGCAACTCCATCTCCTCGGCCAGTGCCTCGAGGAATGTGAGTATTAATATGACCAGGTGGAGTGGATTCATTTAGACTGACATATTCTTCATGTCTCAGCCAGGTTTCAGTGAGACAAAATAAGTCAAATTTATTATCTGATATTAAATCATTTACCAATCCAGCTTTCGTTGATAAAGATCTGATGTTTAAGAGCCCACATTACATTTTTTGATTTAGTTGCACTTTGGCAGCGGTGGTGTTTATTTTACTTAGGTTTTCATGTATAACTCCTCTTCTGTTAACCATAGATTTTATTAATTTCAGTGGTTGTGGGGCAGACACAGTCACTATGGAGATTTGAGTGGGTGACTGCCCGGAAAGAAGCACAGAGAAGTGTGTAAGACTGCAACTCGGTTTCCTGGTCTCAACTCTGGGTTGTCATGGATTAGGTCCACTAATAAACTTTGTAATATTATTGGATATGAGATCTGCTCCATCCATCCAAAGTAGGATGGATGCTGTTACTCCTAATCAGACCAGGTCTTCCCCAGAAAGTCCGCCAATTGTCTACGAAGCCCACATCATTATCTGGACACCACCATGAGAGCCAGCGACGGAATGATGACATGCGGCTAAACATGTCATCATTCAAAAGATTTGGCAGAGGATCAGAGAAAACTACAGAGTCCAACATTGTTTTGGCAAATGTACACACCGACTCCACTTTAACTTTAGTACACTCCGATTGACGCAATCGCGTGTCATTACCGCTGATGTGAATAACAATCTTACTGTATTTACGTTTAGCCTTAGCCAGCAGCCAACCAGTATCCAGTTATCCAGTAGCTATTGAATACAGCTTCATATACACAACATACAGATACATCATACTGCGATTGGGATCACACCAGCCACGACTCCAAATCAGGCCAGGGGCATAAATTAGGCCCCTATCCCGCTTTCTACCCCCTACTTTCGGCATCTTTGCTCGAACAAAACACATCTTCAAGCCCAGCCTTTGAACTACACACCTGCAAGGTTTCGGAACACCAAATCAGGGATAGGAGTGTAAAGTGCTTCGCCCACCTTGCTCGGACCATACCCACTTTCAAAATGTACCTTCATTTTGATCTTAACTACACACATGTAAAGGTTCGGGATTGCATCTTGTACGGTTATTGCGGTGACAAAATCTATCCACAGACAGAAATATAAGCATCTGGCAAAATTATCAAAACGATTTCTGTGTTAGTTCCTGCTACAGTAGGTGTCTTCAGGGAAGCTGTCGCAGATGATTGAAATAAAGTATCCTATTATACTATCCTGGATAACAAACAAACAAGACTGGATGTCAGAGGCTTAAGTTTCAGATGGTGAAAGTAAAACACTCCTCAAAATCATAGTGGTTTGGCAGATGCAACTTGACTGAATGAGAACGTGTGAACCATTGAGTCATACTTACTACAGTACTTTAATAAAACTGTTTTTGTGCACAAACATTGCAAATCATTTTGATACACAATTGCCTTTACAATCAATAATGGCTTCAGTTTAAATATGTTCCCATTCACAGGACTTCTAAAATGTGTGCATCATTACAATTTTTAACTGGCCAGAACATGGTAATTACAGTAATCATACATTAATTGCAGGATTACATTATCATCAATAGTCATCAAGGCATTGCCATGTCCAAATCAAGATGAAAATGTCAGGATGTTAGTGAGTTATAAGTTGTAGTTCTGTATCTGTATATTGACATTTACAGACATTTCATTGGCAGTAGAAGGTGAGGACGTTTTTCTGGTTTCCTCTGACCAACAGGACGGGAGGTCTCAGATCACGTGACAAGAAGTCCAGCCACGCCATGTAAAGAGTATTGGGACACACTCCTCTCCTCCCCACTGGCATGGTGCTGTCAGGAGACATACAAAGTTACAGTAAAGAAGGTTTAATAAGGTAAACAGTTTGTGTTCAACTACTTGTAATGGGTTTAAAGCATTCACAACTGCTTACTTTTATAGGCAAAGTGATTATACTTGCTCTATGTATGCTGACAGGCTTTAAAAATGACAAGTCAAGAATCAAAAGCCATTCCCTGTGGAGTGGTATAGTTAGAATGCCATGCAATTAGGCCACTCCTTTTACTCTGCATTGCAATTACTCTACTCACATAATAATCAGAGCAGCATCTCTGGAGTAATCCTGCAGAACCTCATTTAGACGAATCTGACGGAGAGACTGAATCAAACCGGAAAAGTTTACAATTTAGGTTGAGGCAGAAAGGGAAAAAATAACTCCTAAATTCTATATGTGTGCGATTCAAGTTGCAGATCAGAGTGTATGTATTTCTGTGTGTGTCTCAGACCTTGGCTTTGTTCCTCTCTAAATCCTGGTCAGTGATCATCCACGGCTCCTCCTTTTGTCTCGGTAGCCCAGAATCAGAGTCCTGTTTGGGATTTGTATTCAGCTTGAAGCGACCCACCATATTCTCAAACTGATGAACGCTGGAGCATATAGAAAGAAACAGGGATAATGGGTAGTTGTAGAAATGAAGTAGTAAAGTAAATCAAGTGTGAATGAATTCACTCCTTTTTCCTATGATGATTTCATTGTTATGCGGATGATACCCAATTATATCTATCAATTAAACCAGATGAAACCAATCAATTGGCTAAACTTCAAGCATGCCTTAAGGACATAAAAACTTGGATGTCTAGCAACTTTTTGATGTTAAACACAGACAAAACTGAAGTTATTATACTTGGCCCTAAACGCCTCCGAAACGCATTTTCTAATGACATAGAAGCTCTGGATGGCATTAACTTGGCCTCCAGCACCACTGTAAGGAATCTTGGCGTCATCTTTGATCAAGATCTGTCGTTTAACTCCCACATAAAACAAATCTCAAGGACTGCCTTCTTTCATCTACGTAACATTGCAAAAATAAGACACATCCTGTCTCAAAATGATGCAGAAAAACTAGTCCATGCATTTGTTACTTCAAGGCTGGATTACTGCAACTCATTGTTATCAGGTTGTCCAAAAAAGTCGGTTAAGACTCTTCAGTTGATCCAAAATGCAGCGGCACGTGTATTGACTAGAACAAGGAAATGGGATCATATTACTCCTGTATTAGCTGCTCTGCACTGGCTCCCGGTAAATACAGAATAGAATTCAAAATCCTTCTCCTGACTTACAAATCAATTAAAGGTCAGGCTCCAGCATATCTTAAAGATCTCATAGTACCTTATAAACCAACTAGAGCATTACGCTCCCAGACTGCAGGGTTACTTGTGGTTCCTAGAGTCTCTAAGAGTACAATGGGAGCCAGAGCCTTCAGCTATCAAGCTCCTCTCCAGTGGAACCAGCTTCCAGTTTGTGTTCGGGAGGCAGACACACTCTCCACATTTAAGAGTAGGCTAAAGACTTTCCTTTTTGATAAAGCTTATAGTTAGGGCTGGCTCAGGTTTGCCCTGGATCAGCCCCTAATTATGCTGCTATAGGCTTAGACTGCCGGGGGACACCTCCCTGCTCTCTTCCTTCTCTCCCTCTCTCTTCTTCTCCCTCTCTTCTTCTCCCTCTCTATCTGTATGCATTTATGTAAATGTATGTTACTAACTCACCATCCGGGGTATCATCCCCGGAGTGTCTGTCTCTCATGTGGCAGGTTGCCACTGATAAAGTTTACGTCAGGATCATGAATCGTGACAGCGCCTGCTGACCTGGTCCTGCTGGACACCGGGAAGCCTTATTGACATTTTCCTGGATTCATCCAAACTTTCTATTTCTTTTTTTTTTCCAACACAACATAATTTCTGTCAAATGTTGTATTTGTACTATGTTGTTTATCCTGTACACACGACATCTATTGCACGTCTGTCCGTCCTGGGAGAGGGATCCCTCCTCAGTTGCTCTCCCTGAGGTTTCTTCCATTTTTTCCCCTTTAATTTTGGGGTTTCTTTTAGGAAGTTTTTCCTTGTGCGATGCGAGGGTCTAAGGACAGAGGATGTTGTAACCTGTACAGTCTGTAAAGCACACTGAGACAAATGTATAATTTGTGATATTGGGCTATACAAATAAATTTGATTTGATTTGATTTGATTTAAAAGGTTTTTACTGTATCTGGCAACGTCAATGTTTCGGTTTTCACCCGTTGCTTACAGCAGCACAATGTATGTTGAAGCAATTTGAATTATAAGAGGCCTTGAGTGAAAGAACATTAGTAATATTGTTGCTGTGAAGCTCATTTAGGATCTGATCCATCATTAAATCTATCTATATATCACTACAATTATGAGACAGACACGGTGGCCTTCTTTGAAAAACAGTACAGCAACATGTATAGGATTTTAGGAAATTTAGGCATTCTGGGAGCCCAGTTGGTAGACCCAGCTCAACATGGATCACATGTGTAATTGCACGATGACAGATCTTTTTCCCTGTTGTGAGCGATTAGTTACTTTATTCTCTCAACCTTTGGCAGACTTACTTTTCAGGCTGAGGGTTCTGATAGATGTCAGGAAGCACTTCAACGTCATTGAAACCAAGGCGGAATTTCTTGATCAATGCCAACACCCTTATGAACAATAAAGTTTTTTAATTTTTCACAGAATCTCACTTCTAAACCACAGCAATAGTCTTTAAATCATGACTGACATTTTGACCTGTCTTAGCAGGAAACTCTGATGGTTGTGTAAACAGGTCATTTTTGAGCATGTTAGCCATGTCAACTGTTTCACATGTCAGTTTCTTTTTAACAGCTTGTTTCTGTCACTCCCAAGTGGCCACAAAATCAGGTTTTAATGAACTGTAGCCATTGATAATGAAGTTCTATCATAAATTCAGTCAGTAAGACTATTCTTTTGCATCCTTAGGCTAGTGGTTTATTTCTCATATATCCTGCCATTCACGCATGGTTACTCATAGTTTCCTCGCTGTCTTTGTCTTGGGCTGTCAATTGTGATATCAGCTGTTCTCATAAACTGGTCACATCTATCCACAGTGCCAAACCTACATTGGTAATCCAAGTGCTTACTCCTCTCTCTGCTCTTCCTTCTTGTCTGTTTCTCCCCCCACAAAAACTCGGACCTTACATCTGGCCCAGCGCTGCCTCCGAGTCAGCAGGTAGGGCAGCAGCAGGGTCAGTCCTGGTTAACCACACATACATACACACACACACACACACACACACACACACACACACACACACACACACACACACACACACACACACACACACACACACACATACACACACACACACACACACACACACAAAGTTAAGGAAACCTCTGATGATATTATTGACGGAAGAAAAATAGGTGATATATGGATGGAGAGAATGTTCAGACCTCCATCATCAGACAGCCAGTACACATCAATTGTCTTCTTCCCTTGTTTTTTCTGGAACACTGTACTAGGCTGAGGTTCTGGTTCGATGGAGATAGAAGCTGCAATTTTGTATACACAACAAATAGTTATTCTTTACGTTCTAATGACACCAAATTAAAGCACAACTCATGGCAAGTTTAAGTTTCCCCTTCCTATCAAAGCTGGTGAATACCTCTCCCATGCCTCATTCTAGGTACTGGGGGCTGTCATCAGATCTGGTAAAAGAAACTCCAGAGATGGAACCCCCACACTGAGTCTCCCTCTGCTCGGACTTCAGTACGTCATCCTTTACCCCTCTCCTTTACATCCATTCATCAGTCCTCAGCATCCAATACCTCCTAATGATTTGATAATGCATATACATACATGTAGTTCTTGTTTGAATCCTGGTGTTTATACTCTCTTGTCCTCCATCAAACCCTGGATTAACTGAAATAAAAGCATAGGAATTTGCTATGTATATGGATTGATTTGTAGTTTGTACCTCAAATGATAATAAATGATTGTGGACACCATGTCCTTTGTTAAAACTTGTATAGCAATAGTCAGAGTTCATTGACGGTGCAAAAGTTTACTCCCAGTGTGCTCTACTCTAATTTGAAATAAGGCTCTCACCATGTGATTGAGATGGATGAAAGACATCCAGTCCCTCCCTCATTCTCAGAATGCAAACACCGTACTGTAGGTCAAAGGCATCACTGAAACACACAGACAGCTTTATTGCAAAAATATGATTATCAGTGCTTATGACAATGATTCAAAAGTACACACACACGCATGCACACACGCACGCACACGCGCACGCACACGCGCACACAGGATGAGGTTTAGTAATCCTCACTGTACTCACTGCAGTATTCCTATGTAGTTGTGTGCAGCCTGAGGTGCGTCACTATGGCAATCTTTCTGGAAACCCATCAGCAGAACATTTGGCTTAATACGACCCAAACCTGCCCCCTGGTGGACAGTCAACAACATTAGAAGAAGAGATAAATAAGGCCAGTCTCTCAAAGCAAGTTCAACTTCCTCAGGCTCTCTTTGAGGCATCTAGATTCCCTGAACCAATTAATCCAATTGTAAACATCTGCAACGAAACGAACGAAAGAAGCCATTGCCTCATGTTAAGCAGCTGGAATAGGAATGTTGTTGACGTTTAATGGTGGATTTGTTTTCTTATTTTTAAATTGACTATCACACAAGATTAAACTTTTAACAGTCATGCTATTTGTTGATGTAGTAATGCAGATAGTGGAAATACTAGCAAGGTATGATGAAGCATTATGTGACCAAAATGTTGCATGAATAATTAATTGGGAGGTTATTTGCAATGTGAAGATATTTTTTCAAAGTAAAGGCTGATCACTAACTTTATTTGGGGCACATTGTACTTTTTATTCATGTTATATTATTGAGTCTATACATTTTTTTTCTTTACAAATTAAACTCATAACATTCACTACTTCAAACTGTCTATATTCTTTAGAGGTTATATGTTATAATCATAGTAGGACACTGAGTCTCAATGCTGCTCTTCTCTGTTGTAGTTGTCACTTTAACGTGAATGCTGCATTTTCTCAGTTCTAAGATCTTTTGGGAGTGACAGCATCTTTTCACGACTACTGATTGGTCCATAGGTGGTTATCTACTATGTTTTGGTCTATCAGGAATCGTTTGACAGTATAGTTACCATAACAACTGAACAGGCTCCAACAAAGTTCAGTTGATGGAGACAGTGCATTAGAATATAATAGATGAGGTGTAATTCAGACCTGTAGCAGAATGTTAACTCCTGATCGTAGCTCTGTAGCCACCACACCACTGTAGAATGACTTGACCTTCCGTTGGTTCAACCAGGTAACATGACTGTCACAGCTCGCCTTTTCCACTATTGATGGGGAGGCACCAGCCTGACAAATACAGGGTCAAATGGATAATGATTTCAGTCCTCAACTGAAAACGACAGCTGAAACATGACATTTCAAAACAATTTGTTCTTGTGTTTTTACTTAATCAAAAGTAAGTGGTGTGTATGTATGTGATGGGTTGGACTCACAGTGACTATATTGCCACACATCATGAGACTGAGACCCTTTGTGAAACAGGAGACAAGATCCACCAAAGCTGGGCGACTGCTGGGAGGCCCTGTTAGCACCAAACACTGGGGTCTGAAAGGTGAGCAAAATCAGAGTTAGATGTTGAGCAGTTTAGTGCAGAGCTCCGGCAGACAAATATACACTTTTGTTCCATTGTTTCTATGACCCATTCATTGTTTTTACTGTTGACTGAGACTGATACAATTTGGACATGATCTTGACTTTTGAGCAACTTAAGCAAAATTGATCTTGCAGTTGACAACACAGACTCTTTTCAAGTTAGTTTGCTAACTTTAACTACCTTTTATGGCAAAACCCTTTCATAATACATTCCACTGTTATGGCATGCTGCAACCGTCAAAAAATGTGTATGCTGTTTGTTGATTCACTGCTCATTAATATATACTAGGGTGGTGATGGCCTAGTCATCTAGTGGTACGGTTTCCAAATACAGCATGTTTGTGAGTTCAATACCAGGGCTGCCACCATTGTACCCCCGGGGAGACAGTCCATGTAGTTATTTCAGTGTAATTCGCTATGGATACATTACACATAATATTAGCGTTATATACTGCTAAATTACCTGTAACGTAATGTAATAATGCACACATGTAAACATTACAGGAATAGTTTCCAGATGGGAACAGTTCTTAATTTCTTTCTTGCCAAGAGTTAGATAAGAAGATATAAAGCTCACTAATTAACACCTTAGTCCAGTGGTTCCCAAACTCCCATGCCACATAAGCACACTCTCAGATATGTCCTTGGCTTGCAAACTCCTATAGAATTTAATTTGAAACATTTAGGAAGATGTAATTGTTAAACTTGTTGGCAAGTTTATTACCTTCTTCCTCCAAAAGCATTCTGATCTCATTCAACAATTCATAGCTATTGGAAAATAGAACCATGTGACAGCCATTGGGACTCTGCTGTGAAACAAAACAGCTGTGTGATGGGATCCTATTTGCTCACACAGTGCGGAAAAAAATCTGTGCTTTGACAGGTCTCGTTTACTTGTTTTGTTAGTTTGTTTTCTGTCATTACGCCATGCTAGCGTTTCTTGGTGTATCATTCAGTGTGACCACTGTACATTGGGGGAAACATTCTTAACTAGAGCTTGGCCCTCCTTGTCTCCCAGCCACTGCCTGAGCCCCATCTGTGCAGATCCCCACAAAGTCCTCTCATTTCAGATCAGTCTCTTTCACGTACATGTGAATGATTTTGAATTTGTCTGCAGTGGCTGTTAGTTACACATTTGCAGAAAAGAAACAACATAATTTATATTTAACCTTGCCGTACCACCAGCAGTAATTTGAACACTTATTAATTGTTTGTGGAATAGAGAATCTGATGATGATGAAGACCTTCAAGGCACTTTAGGATGTCTTGCTGACACATAACTCCTCAGTTTTTATCAGCACGTCACCACTGCACTGAATCAAAACAAGCCTAGGTGAGCTGGAACACTACGTTACAGTATACTGCCAACTACTGCTAACTTCTGTACCAAAACATATACAGTCAGTCAATAGAGTGCTAAAGTAGTTGCACACATACATGCACATTTAGATTTTCAATATAAAATCTAAAACTATAACGCAGTCACAATTAATTAATCAGATTTCAACAATAATGAAGATCATTCCAAATTTGGAGGGGCCGCTTGTATCCTCCCTTTATATTGAAACTTCTAGATTGCCCTTGTCTGAGAGACAGCGTTCTGCTCTGTGCTGTCTGCGGCTGCAAAGTAATTACAGATATTAGTGTTGATTTTCTCATCCAACTCTCGACAACAGAGTAAATAAGTGTCCACAAAAGTTTAACCTTCACTTTAAGAATGAGAACACAATCTGCACCAAATGCAGGAAATTATCCTTAAAATGCAAGGTTTCAGGAGGATCTGATGCAATGGATGTTCTCATTTCACAGCCAGCAGTTCCTCATACTTGGAGGGCCTGCAGTAAGCAACATTCTTGCCTGAAGCATTTTCTTCATTATATGTACACCAGATAATGGAACATTTGACAGATATTTTTAATACAATCACATTTGTTTCGACACCTACCCCAATTCCAAATACAAAAAAGCAACAAAATATACATTCCCCTTCTAAATTTTGGTTTGCAATCCTGTCACTGACCTGTAGTTCTTTACATGGTCCTCCACATGGTTGAGGCCGACACACTGGTTCAGAGCGATGTTGTAGGAGCTTGCCTGCACTGAGGAGCCCCAGTTTACAGCTAAGCACAGAGAAGAGCAGCAGATTTAGAATGGAGTAGAAGATGACAGCTGTTTGGTGTCTGACATCACATTGTTTATGGTTTGTCTAACCGCACGTGTGTGAGTTTACCAGGCTTCTTGTAGAGTGTGTATCCCCAAAGGAAGAAGACGATGCCGAAGGCAATGAGGGCTGCCCACCAGCTCAGCAGAAACATGATAACCAGACAACACACAGAGCCCAGCAACGACAGCCACTTACTGTAGAACCTGAAGGACGGACGCCAACCTGTAGATACACACACATACACGTGTGTATACCATAGACATAATGATGTCTACACACTCACCATGATAACCAGGAATTCTGCTTTCTCATATTGCTTATTGCCCAGTACAGTATTTAATAAGTAATCACTTCATGTGTGGATTTTGCTGTCTTAATATTAATCCATTATCCATTTATCTGTATGTTAATTAAAGCAAAATGTGTTGTTTCTGAGTTTTCTACCTGGTGAGTTGGTGATTGAGGCATGGAAGCAGCTGAAGTTAATCAGAGAGTATGAGCAGAGGTAGAAGTTGGAAATGATGGGAGCGATGGTGTTCAACTCAGCTGGTGGAGAGAAAAGACAGAATTTAAGAGAATTATGGTTTTAAAGTAATAACCCTTAAGATTTTCATGAAGTGAAACCCAATTATGACACTATTTTTTTATAATTTTAATGCAATAGCAGTTCAATGTATTTACATTCTGTAACTCTATAAATAGTAGTTTTCATCATTAGCGCCGGTGTCCTCCATTCCCACACTGGATTCAAATTGCCTACCTACACACTTGGGATGGACAGGCAACAATGCAGTTTGTAATCCAGGGTTACTGTATCAGCTTCACTTTTTACTGTTCACTCTCCTAACTTCACAACAAAAGTGTCCTACTGAAACAAAGGGTGGCTTTTATTGTGAATCGTTCACAGGCAACGCAATGTGTTTGTCACAGAGGTTAGTACTAACAGTGATCGTTCATTAAAAATGCAACTACACAACAAGATGTTGTAATTTTGGGCAGTTGTTATACAGTGTCTATCTTGTAGACACTTTCCCCATTTGAAGTTTTAGTTTACAAAACCTATTTCCCAACCCATATTCTTATTAAGAGGTTTCAGAATATTACAATTTCAATTCAGACTATAATTGCTGAAATTCCTTCTGGTCATCAAAAGGGATGAGAGGTTCTCTTCAAAACCTTACCAATGAAAATGAAGCAGGCAGCAATGATGTACGTCAGTAGGTAGGCTCTGAGAGCTTCATCATTCTTTCCATAACCTTTGCCAAAGAAGCCGATGAGAGGGTAGAGTTTGTCCTTACACAGACACTACCAGAAAAACAAAATCATGTTTGTGTTTAAACAGGCACAGTGATTTGGAAAAGGCTGCACTGAAATATAAAAAGAAATAACATATTCAGAAATATTGTTTATCTGGTATGTAGGCGTGTGTGTGTGTGTGTGTGTGTGTGTGTGTGTGTGTGTGTGTGTGTGTGTGTGTGTGTGTGTGTGTGTGTGTGTGTGTGTGTGTGTGTGTGTGTGTGTGTGTACCTGAAATACTTTGGGAGCAGAGACCAGGCATGCCAAAGCAGAAGACAGTGTTGCTCCAAATATACCAGCAGTGATGAGAGGGGTGAAGGCTGACACCATGCTCATCGTCTACAACCAAAAATGTACTGTCTGTTTGATACAGGGTGACCTACTGTTAGTGTAACTTATTATTTCAGAAGGAGACTGAATCATTTATGTAGAATGACATTTTTGTTGGCTTGATGTTGTCACTGTTTTCATTGTGTATTTTCTGCTTCTTCTTGCAAGGAAAGAAAAGCCAAATAAATGTCTTTGAACTGACGGCAGACAAGGCAGCTTTATGTTTTGACAACCCAAAGGTGCTACAGGAGGTTATTGTTGGGTGTTTAACATTCTAAAGGACTTCATTACCAAGGAACAATGTAAGGAGTTGGCTTGTGCTTTGCAGACTCACTTTGTGATTTAGACTGAAAACAGTGTGGGCAATTTAACATAAATACATTATATAGCAATGCATTATATTGCGAAGCATTTGACATCATTTTAAGTCTTGTGAGTGCGCTTGTTCTGACCTGATAGTAGTTACTGATACCGTAAGTGCATGTGTTATTGTTGATACACTCTGTGAAGTCCCATCCATATTGACAGGCTAAACCAACACAATCCTCACTAGATGAGGACGGTAACAGGGTGTCGTTTAAGAGGCCAGATGCATCACGCACCACACAGGATCCTGGGAGGAAACACATGGACACAAGCATGCATGAAAAAATATGCACATGCATACATTATTTAACTTCAAATAAAAGGCAGTCTAACATCTGGTAGGACATAGAGTACCAATGGTTGCAGAGATGATGAGGTAGGAAATAGTGGTCCAGAATATTGCCGTCAGTGTTCCTTTGGGGATGGCCACTGTTGGATTCTGAGAAGGAGACGTCATAAGACACAAACATAAGGCTTTTAATTGATAATTGAGTTATAAATTGCCACTGACATGTTAATCAAAACTTGTTTGTATGTACGTGCAGAAATAGGATGATGTGTGAGGCAAGCAGGCAGGTTTATATACCAGGCAGGACAATGCATGATTTTTGTGAAAATAAATAGGCAGCGAGAAACAAACTAACATACCTTCAGATCTCCAGAGATGTTAGCTCCTGCCAGGATGCCTGTTGCGGAGGGGAAGAAAATGGAGAACATGCCAAAGAAGCTGCCCTCTGGTCCCTGCCAGCTGGGCACAAAATTGGCGGCAAAGATATCCGCTGTTGAAAGTGAAATATTCTGTTTACTGAAGAGGGACACGCTTTTTTTTGATTGGTAAATCCTTGATTTGTGTAAAAACAACCACACATGTACAGTATTAATTTTCCCTATATTGCAACATGAAACTGCATTAGCATTCAAGAATATGATACTCTGAGCAAGGACTCCTCACCTTTGTAGCTAAAGAAACCCATGGCTTGTTTCTGTGGTGAAGCAGGGATGATTGTTCCAACAATGTAACTTGCAAAAGACACCAAGATGACCAGGAAGAACAGAACCTGGGCCTTTGAAGGGCAGAATATATAACATATAGATGCAGACAGACATTTGCGTGCAAGAACGAGCTAATGTATCTTATTACACTAATAAATGATTATCATATTAATATATATCATAATAATTTAAATGATTAATTATCACGCATACTTAATACCAACATAACATACACACATATATTCTGATGGGTCTACTGCTCCCAATAAGCTTAACTTATGCTAAAATAAGCCTATTGACTGCTAGCTCTATTAGGTATAGAAATGAGAGTGGTATTGATCTTCTCATCTAACTCTCGGCGAGGAATAGAATAAGCTTTTCTCAAAATATATTAATTCTGTCACTTCTGCAGGAGTAAAACATTCAGCGCAACATATACATAATTGTATATAAATCCCTAAAGAGGAGTATGCACCCACATCCAAACCAAATAGATCAGATGCTGAAGCAGATAATACAATATATTATATGTATATTGCACCTAGGCAGATGTGCTCAAAACACCCTACTTGTAAGTGACATTTGGAGCCCTGCAGTGTGCAAGATATTTTTTGTAGTTCATTTTAAAATCCCAGCCTCCAGTATTAACCATGATGGCAGTTTACCATGGTGTCATATATTTTGTTGCGCTAACCTTTGACTCCCACGCCATGCCAGCCATGGATATACCTAGTAGACATGTGACAGTAGTGATGCCAATGATGCGAATGTCATTGGTTCGATCCACCATGACAGCTCCATTTTCCTGAGGAAGAAAGTACAGAGAAATTACAGGTGTGTTTAAACAGAATGAAAAACTGTGTTTACTGTGCAGAATCATTGTAAACGTTGCTCCATGTATATATTAACAGACTACTTACAGACATGAGGTCTGTTACAGTCTCAGCAAAGCCCACAGTGTGCATGGCCACAGCTACAGCATTAGCAAAAGCAAAGATCAGACCGATGGACCCACCCAGCTCTGGACCAAGACTGCGACTGATCAGGAAGTAGGTCCCTCCTGAAGACAAGAGCGGGAGGGGGAGCAATGAAAAAAAAGGATTGTGGAAAATGTGGCATTTATGTTAGAAATACCTATCAATAAAATGTAACAATATCAGATAAAGTCCTTCTTTTGTTTACAGTAATGACACATGCATTAAAAAGATTGCGAACAGACCTCCTTTGACCTTGCCGTTGGTAGCAATAGCTGAGGTCGAGAGACCAGTGATCCAAGTTATACAAGAGGACAGCAGGATAATCAACCAGGTCAGACCTGACATAAAGAGACACGGAGAAAGTGAGAAATAATGACAGTGAGCTATACTGCAGCTTTCATAGACATAAAATATATGAAATATTTAAAATTTGGTGCATTACACCTACAATTGAGCAAGTCTATCAACAGGTTTAATTGGACGTACCTATACCAGCTTGAGCAGTGATCCAAGTCAACCTTAAGTATAAGATCACTCCCCAGATGTTTAACATGCAACGGACCTACAAAAAGACAGACATTCTTTTTTAATCCAGTAAGATTTTGAAGTTCAACACTAACATCTTTATTAAGAAGCGTATGCAAGGGTTTTTCAAGAAGAAACTAATCTTTCAATCTCTAACCAAACTACATGGTTCAAACCCACTAGTTCTAACACACTATGATGGTAGGAGCCATGAATCAACTCACAAAGGGATGAATTTTGTTGTAATATAATAAGTATGGGGATGGTTTATATTTGGGTATTGGTCTGTGTTTGTAATATTATAATTTCTTATTGAGTGATTGCGATGTGTTGGTTGAGTGGGGTCACATGGATTTGGGCAGCACTGCTAGTTAATATGTTCACCTGTGAATAAAGGCTGAGAGGGTCACTGTGTTTTTTATTGACCGCCACTTTGATAGCTGTGATTATTCTGATCATAATTTTGTAAACGTTATAAGTTGATTTTTAAGTCATTTTTAATTAAATTAAGATTTGTTCAACATACTTTTCAATCTCAGCTAATCTTTTTTGGTAGCGCGTCAGACAAAGCCAACCAGGTCCGACCTCAGCCTCTCAGCGACTTTTAGTTTGCTTCCTGAATATGCTACTTTTTGTCAACAAAAAGGCATTTAAAGAACAAGGAGCATCACCTGACGGGGCAGCAGATCAAGGATCAGTTGGAAGAGATGAAACTAAGCAATCATTGGAGATGAATCACGGACGCAAGCACTGGCTGTCAACAATAAACTGCAGCTCTGGGAGTCAGGTAAGCCTTACCGGTGGATGTGATGTCTATCAATGGAAGGGACTCAGCTGTTTATCTCCATTCTGTCTCTTTGAAGTTACCGCTGCTCTGCTGATGTGGGATTGTGATGCTTGTTGGAAGAATTTCCTTTCGGACTGTAGATATGTTTTAAATGCACAAACAATGTATTGACTAAAATCAAAAAGGAAATTAAATAAGGAAAATTAGTCAAATAAATGCTGGTGTTGAAAGTTTTGCAATGGAGTGTGGAAAAAGATAAACTAAACTCACTAACAAGGCCTTGGTAAATACAATTGTCCAGTGGGAACGTACAATCATTGTGAATAAAATAAAAGGACTCATTCCAGAAATAAAAACACTTATGAGAGGAAAGGAAAATGTCTCACATGTACAACCTCATATGGCGTCACGAGGGGAAGACCCAAAAGCAGCACGCCAGACGAGAGGGTTTAACAAAAGAGAGCTTTATTCATAAAAAGCAACAAAATAAGGTACAAAGTAAACTGAACAGAACAAACCACGAAAGACACGAGGAAAGACACGAGGAAAGACACGAGGAAAGACACCAGGTAGCATCAATGACGAACCGACAAGGAACAATGGGACAGACAGAGATATATACACACAGACACTAATCACGGGAACGAAACACAGTTGGGGGAAAAAGACAAAGACACAAGGGCAGGGTGAATGGACACAGCAGGATCAGATCAACAATCAGAGGAAGGGAAAACACATAGACAGGAAATACAACTAGACATGACACACGGGGGAGTGAACCTTTCAAAATAAAACAGGAAACAAGTACTCCCAGAGGATGAACAAAATAAACAAAATTAATGGTTAGCCAGCATTGTGGAATATAGTGACACTTTTCAAAGAGACAGTGGCTGAATGAATCCTCCTCTGGAAACCATCACCTTATCGTGGTGGAGAGGTTTGTGTGTCCCTATGAACCTGAGAGCTGTGTTGTCTGGAGCCTAGTGCTCCTGGTAGGGTCTCCCAAGGCAAATTGGTCTCAGGCGAGGGGCCAGACTAAGAATGGTTCAAAAATGACCTCATGATAGAGAGGGAAAGGAAAGGCGAGATCCTGCCTGGAGGAAGCCTGGGGCCCCTGTCTGGAGCCAGGCCCAGAGGGAGGGCCCGACAGCGAGAGCCTGGTGGCCGGGTTTGCCACGGAGCCCGGTCGGGCACAGCCCTAAGAAGCTACGTGGTGCCTCCCATCCATCCATCTTGTGGGCCCACCACTCATGGGAAAAACCACTGGGGTTGGGTGCGCTGTCACACGGGTGGCAGTGATGGTCCTCGATGGAGCAGACCCGGGCAGCAGAGGCTGGCTCTGGGGACGTGGAACGTCACCAATCTGTGGGGGAAGGAGCCGGAACTAGTGCGGGATGTGGAGCGCTAACAGTTGGATCGGGTGGGGCTTACATCTACGTACATTCTTGGCTCTGGAACCGTACTCCTGGATAGGGGTTGGACTCTATTCTTCTCAGGAGTTGCCCAAGGTGTGAGGCGTCGGGCGGGTGTGGGGATACTCACAAGTCCCCGGGTGATCGCAGCTACGTTGGAGTTCATCCCGGTGGACAAGAGGGTCGCCTCCCTACGCCTTTGGGTTATGGGGGGGAAAACTCTTACTGTTGTTTGTGCCTATGCTCCAAACCACAGTTTGGAGTATTCGGCCTTCTTGGATACCCTAAATGCCAGTAGGGGACTCCAGTAGGGGACTCCGTATTCTTCCTGAGAGACTTCAACGCCCACGCGGGAAACGATGGAGACACCTGGAGAGGCGTGATTGAGAGGAACGGCCTCCCTGATCTAAACCCGAACGGTCGTTTGTTGTTGGACTTCTGTGCTAGTCATGGAATGGCCATAACAAACACCATGTTCTCATAAGTGTACGTGGTACCAGAGCACCCTAGGCCAAAGGTCAATGATTTTGTAATCGTATCATCTGATCTGAGGCCGCATGTTTTGGACACTTGGGTGAAGAGAGGGGCAGAGCTGTCATCTGATCACCATCTGTTGGTGACTTGGATCAAGGGGTGGGGGAAGACTCTGGACAGACCTGGTAAGCCCAAACGGGTAGTGCGGGTGAACTGGGAAAGTCTGAAGGAAGCCCCTGTCCTGGAGATCTTCAACTCACACCTCCGGCGGAGCTTTTCAGACCTGAGTGGGCGATGTTCAAAACCTCTATTGCTGAAGCTGCGGTGATGAGCTGTGGTCTCAAGGTCTTAGGTGCCCCAAGGGGTGGTAACCCTCGAATACTGTGGTGGACCCCGGTGGTCAGGGAAGCCATCCGACTGAAGAAGGAGTCCTTCTGGGTTATGTTGTTTCCACTTTTTGTACGTTGCTTTGGACAAAAGCGTCAGCTAAATGAACTGTAATGTAATGTTATCCGGGAGGACTCCGGAAACAGTTGCAGGGTACCGAATGACTAGAAGGAGGACAGCCTCTGCCGTGGCTGAGGCAAAGCAGCGGGTGTGGGAGAAGTTCGAAGAAGCTATGGAGAAGGACTTTCGGGGGCACCAAGGTGCTTCTGGAAAACCATCCGGCACCTCAGGAGGGGGAATCGGGGAACCATCCCAGCTGTGTACAACAAGGGTCGGACCCTGCTGACTTTGACTGAGAAGGTTATCGGGCGGTGGAAGGAGCACTTTGAGGAACTCCTGAATCTGACTAACACGCCCTCTATGGTAGAGGCAGAGCTGGAAGCTGATGGGGGATCATCGTCAATTTCCCTGACGGAAGTCACTGAGGTAGTGAAACATTTCCACAGTGGCAAAGCCACAGGGGTTGATGAGATCCGTCCAGAAATGCTGAAGGCTTTGGGTGTTGAGGGACGTCTTGGTTGACACGCCTCGTCAACATTGCGTGGAACTCTGGGACAGTGCCTAGGGAGTGGCAGACCAGGGTGGTGGTTCCCCTATTTAAAAAGGGGGACCAGAGAGCGTGTGCCAACTACAGGGGTATCACACTTCTCAGCCTCCCTGGTAAAGTCTACTCCAAGGTACTGGAAAGATGGTTCGGCCGGTAGTCGAACCTCTGATTGAAGACGAACAATGCGGATTCCGTCCTGGTCGTGGAACAACGGACCAACTCTTTACTCTCGCAAGGATCCTGGAGGGAGCTTGGGAGTTTGGGAATGAGCCCTTACCCCAAGTGAAGGAGTTCAAGTACCTCGGGGTCTTGGTCGTGAGTGAGGGGACAATGGAGCGAGAGATTGGCCGGAGAATCGGGGGCGGTACTGCAGTCGCTTTACCACACCGTTTTGACGAAAAGAGAGCTGAGCCAGAAGGCAAAGCTCTCAATCTACTGTTTGATCTTCGTTCCTACCCTCACCTATGGTCATGAAGCCTGGGTCATGACCGAAAGAACGAGATCACGGGTACAAGCGGCCGAAATGGGTTTTCTCAGACGGGTAGCTCCCTTAGAGATAGGGTGAGAAGCTCAGCCATCCGTGAGAGACTCGGAGTAGAGCCGCTGCTCCTTTACGTTGAAAGGAGCCAGTTGAGGTGGTTCGGGCATCTAGTAAGGATGCCACCTGGGCGCCTCCCTAGGGAGGTGTTCCAGGCACGTCCAGCTGGGAGGAGACCCCGGGGAAGACCCAGGACTCGGTGGAGAGATTATATCTCCTCACTGGCCTGGGAACGCCTCAGGATCCCCCAGTCGGAGCTGGAGGATGTGGCCCGGAGAAGGGAAGATTGGGGTTCCTTACTGGAGCTGCTGCCCCCGCGACCCGATCCCGGATAAGCGGTAGACGATGGATGGATGGATGGATGGAACTTCCCGGTAATACCTGACCCTGCTTCTGTGACCTGTTTCTCCCTTCGCCTATTCCCCATCAGATTTGTTTGCCACGCTGACTGTCTACTCATGTACCGAACCTGTTTTTGCTTCAAGTAAAGAATTTTACCTATACTACGAGTGGCCTCTGTATTGTGCATTTGTGTCCCACATCCCGTGTTCAGATTTTAGCGTTACAGCCTGGGTGCAGACCATGCAGAGAACAGACACAAACAGCGATGGGATCACTTCCTGAGTTTCGTCACCCTCCGCTACTAGTAGAGCGAGCAGGACCCCAACATCTAGGACCTCGGGACCCCCACTCTGGCCAACATCACGGCGCCGCTACATCCAACCATCCCCACTGAGACAACGGCTTGTTTGCGGACGAAGACAATGACGACATCTTCTCATCGGTGTCCGGTACATCACCGTCAGCAGCCCAAGGAAGCCCACTGCCGACATCTGTTCCCAGAGGCTTCCCGCCGGTGATGACCATCATGAAAAGGTGTAAGGTTGCCTGCTGTCGCTCGTTCATCCCCAAAGGAAGGATGAGCCGAGGTGCAGCAATGCAACGGTGAGGAGAACTTCCCAGGCTGTCTCAACAGAGGCCCTAAAACTGGCCAGGCAATGGGCCAGCACATTAACATGTGTGTAAGTGGTCATAACCAGTGGCATCACAGCAGTGTGGCCATTTAAGAACGCTATAACCGACGTGTTGTTGGCACAAAACACACCTCACCCGGTATAGCTGCTTTGAACATACCTAACCCCTGTTGTGGGCACCTGTGGCAGTGGGCATGGTTGTGATGCTGGCTGCTGGTGGAGAGGTGTGAGTGTCTCAGCTGGGGATCAGTTAGCTAGGAGCAGTGGTGGGCTGTCAGGGCCAGCAAGGTCTTCTCTGCTGGCCTAAACATCATCAGAATATACATTTAATTTTTATATATTTTTTCCACAAATATGTATTAAATTATTCCCCATAGTCTATTCTCTTCATTTCATAGCTTTCCTCTTGGTTGCGCTGCTTCCAGCCTCAGATTGAGATTTGGAGGGCTGGCCTTTATGTTAGAGCTTTTATCCAATCATATTTCAGCCATAATGTGTTGCCAGGGTCCAAGAAATCTGCCCTTAGGCCTTCAGAATCAACAGTGCGGGCGCCTGTCGCTTAAAGTGAACGGAGACAAAACTGTGGCGTTAACCAATCAGATTTCTAGTTGGGGACACTGGGGCCAACTAGCAGGCGTACGATAACGTCAGCACGTCCACGTCTTTTGATTGGATACGCACTATTGAGAGGCAGAGCTATTCAGAGCAAGCACTTTTTGAACGAGCTAATATGTGTAGATTTCTACAAGCTTTTTTTTCAACCCACAATGGCTGAAGGAGAAGATATCGATTTGGTCGCAGATATAATTACAATTTTCAAGACGAACTTTTCAAGAAAAGATAGACATCGTGAGAAGAGAGCGGCCAACCCCGACGCTAGCGAGTCTATCACAACTACATAATGGACATGGAAAAGGGTTTGTCCGCCACTTTCAAATCACTAACTACGAGCGGTACCCCCGGCTCACAGCCTCCGAGAGTCACTGCACATTGTACTGCTGGGAATGCCTGCTATTTACAACTAAATGTTTCGTAAATATTAATATAACTCTGTTGTTAGGGTGATGCAACGCCCGGTAATACTGCGTTTCTGTCTAAATGTACAGTTTCTAGAGTCATGGCGTCATAATGATGGTATTACGAGGTGGAATAATTCAGGTAGGACTGTGTAGGACATCACTGAAGGCCTAGGTGTGAAATGCACGGCTCGCCACTGGCTAGGAGTAATATAAGTGATTAAGTATATGTGTATTAATTTCAATGGCCGTCCATCATGTCTTTTAAAAAGCTTGCTCTAAAACTGTTGTGTAGACCTACATAATATAACAAAAAAGTGTTTCAAGACAGTTAATTAATAGATGATGCTTGATTTCGCTTTAAAGAATGTATATGCAACACATAGCGACTTCTCCATCCATTCATTCTATACAACTTATATAATTAGAATCGCTGAATAGAAGTGACAAAATTCAATAAAAATATTTACAATATTACTAAAAAGGTTACTGGCACCTCTCTTTTATCATCTTGGTTTATAAAGCAAGAAATATGTTCTCATGAGCTGAAACAAAAGAACCTGCCTAGCCGTAAGGTCTTTACCGCCAAGCGTCTTTTTTCCACGTTTTCTTTCCTGACATTAGAACCTTGTGCTCTCTAACATTAGCCAGTTTTCCATTCAAATGTAACACACATTTTAACTGCATTTACATAAATCTGCAAAAGTAAATGAATGAATCCACATTTAAATCTCACATTATGTGTTAACAGCTGGTGGCCCTAATTCTTCAGTTTGGTGCCATTAAATATTGCAGAAGAATAGGTTGCAACAAAAAGAATGCAACAATGTGAAATGTCACATCCAATGGAGATATAGCATTTATGTTTTCATGTGTTTCTACCCATCTGCTTTTATATTCAAATTGTGTATAAAAACAGGTGAATGAATCGGTTCTAATGATGATATTCTAATCTAATGATCAAATCAAAAGGAGTTGTAGTATCTTAATTAATTTTATTCTCAAAATTGATCAAAACAAAAAAGCAAGGCACATTTCACGACACAAATAATAATGTGTTATAATTTATATTATATATATTATGTATATGATTCTCTTTACTCAAAAATAATGAATCGTATAGACCAGCTACATAAACAAAACCTGGTCTAACCCTACCTACCATGACTCCCTGTACCCAGCCAAAGCGAGTAGGTTCAGGTGATGGTTCCTTATGCTTCTCCTCATCTTCCTCTGAGCTGTCTCCTCCTTCCATCTGTCCACATGCTGTCTTCTCATACAAGGGAGGTTTGGAGTCAACCTAGTTAAATAAAGCCAAGTAAATTTCATCTATATAGGCCAAAATCACCTATCACAGATTTATCTTTTAGCCCCCCACCAAAACAAAAAACGGGGAGGAAAAGGAAGTAATACTTTTCTGCCTCGAGATACATAATCAACAGTAGAGAGAGGGAACTTTGTAACATAAGTGAAGAAAGATACCAATACCAAAAAGATACCATTCAATTTTGGTTCATATTTTCATGAAGTATTTCATGGTGTTTGGCTATTGTCAGACATTAATTCAGACTAAATTCATAAAACTAGTTTAACACAAAAATGATCATGTAAACTTAAAATTCTAATACAGACAAACATTCACCAGATACTGTGGTAACAGGAATAGGGCTACAGTAACACTTTTCCCAAGTCTTGTTTCTAAATAAAAACACTTTTAAAAATCATTGCTAAAATTATCTCTGATGTAAATGGAGCAAATGCTGTTGGGTCAAGGAGAGATAGATGACCTGAAACTTAATTGATGTTATGAAAATTAGAGGCAAACATAACATTGTACATTCCTGGTCATTTAGCAGACACTCTTATCCAGAGCAACTTACAGTGAATTAACTATAGGGACAGTGGGACCTGGAGCAACTTGAGGTTAAGTACCTTGAACAGGGGTACAATGGTGGCAGCCCTGGTATTGAACTCACAACCATCTGGTGTTGTATTTGGAAGCCCTAGAGCACTAGGCCACCAAACATTATTCACATGCATTGCTGTTATTCTTTTTCTTGATTTTGGTAATTTGAGAAGAGCTCAGCAGAGAACAGTCGAGATTCCTCACCTCAAGGTTTCCATGCAGCTGGTACAGAGATGGTCTGAAGTGCCTCCGTCGGCCATACACCTCTGTTTTGGCATAGAAGTCATAGTGCGGCGGGGTGTCTAGAGTCTCGTAGCCAGTTAGAGCATCAGATCCAAGGGATGCTACACTGCTTCCATCACCATAGCATTGATAGTAACCAGACTCATCAAACCCTCCAGGTGTTACCTTGGCATTGGCTCCTGACAGAGGAAGTCTGGGTCTGTATGCAGCCAGGTGAACACCGTCACTGGCTACTGGTAACTCCATCCAGAATGACAGTCTTTTCTGTATTTAAGTGGATTGTAACCGTAAAGACAGATTTTTGTCTAAAATATTTTCTTCAAAAGATGTCTAGGCTTTCTGTAGTGTAAGGTGTATGAACAAGGCTTATTTGCAAGGGTCGGTTTTATATTTGACTTTAACCGTGCAGGAAGAGCCTAAGGCTATTTAAAAATGGTGGTTCAGTGAACAGTCAAACAAGAATCATTACATGAACTTTTAAGCATGCCATGGACAATTACACATTACAGTACAAACCGAAAAATCATTCTGGACTGAACTGGCCCAGGAAATACACTGTTCCACTCAATTTGTGCCGAATTAACAGAGTTGAAGTATCATAGCCTATGTATTGATTATTTCAACCTATATCCAAGCTTGTGTCTTTGTTGTTGTGTATATTTCTGTTGATTTTGGATCAGTTTTCAGTTGCATTTTTGTTTTTGGTTATATAATCACAATCATTAATCATTAATCTCCAGAGAAAATCATTATGCACACAGAGCAACCTGTAACATAACCTTGACTGAAACAACACAAGGGCAAAACATGTATGCTTGTTAAGGAAAGAGGTCTAAATGATACTCTACCCCAGGGGTCAGGAACCTTTTTGGCATGGAGAGCCATAAAAGTCAAATATTTTTTAATTGTATTTCCTTGAGAGCCATATATTTAATAAAATTGAGTTTTAAGTCTCCGAGTACTAAAAGCGCTATCAGTGTTAAACCTCCCCAAACGGAACCCCGCTTATGTTATTTATCTAATTTATGTGCACGTTTCTGTGTCTAATGCACGGGTGTCAAACTCAAGGCCACAATTATATCCGGCCGCAAGAAAATATCATATGTCTATTATAACTGGCCCGCTGGTTTTGGTAATTAAATCAATGCATGGCACAACCACAGTAAGTATTTTCCTGAGGAGATACATTCTGAATATGGCGGTGCGATGGTTGAGTCGAGGGAAAGTGCTGAATAGATTTTTCAAGTTGCGTGAGGGAATCTGGCCATTTTTGGAAGCAAAGGGAAACACACCACAGATCTCTGGGACGAAAAGTGGCGATGTGAGCTGGACAGTTTGTGCGACATAACGAAGCATCTCACTGTTATACCTCCAGCTTCAGGGCCATGGGATCACGGCCATGTATGATGCAGTGACAGCTTTCCAAGCTAAGCTGCTTGTGGGAGACTCTGATGCAGAAGGATACTTTGGTCACTACGTGTTTCCAAACACTGACAAACCATCTCCACCGCTGTGTTCCCGACTCCGCATGAATCAAATCAAATCAAATTTATTTGTATAACCCAATATCACAAATTATACATTTGTCTCAGTGTGCTTTACAGACTGTAAAGGTTACGACATCCTCTGTCCTTAGACCCTCGCATCGCACAAGGAAAAACTTCCTAAAAGAAACCTCAAAATTATAGGGGAAAAAATGGAAGAAACATCAGGGAGAGCAACTGAGGAGGGATCCCTCTCCCAGGACGGACAGACGTGCAATAGATGTCGTGTGTACAGGATAAACAACATAGTACAAATACAACATTTGACAGAAATTATGTTGTGTTGGAAAAAAGAAAAGAAATAGAAAGTATGGATGAATCCAGGAAAATGTCAATAAGGCTTCCCGGTGTCCAGCAGGACCAGGTCAGCAGGCGCTGTCACGATTCATGATCCTGACGTAAACTTTATCAGTGGCAACCTGCCACATGAGAGACAGATACTCTAGGAACCACAAGTAACCCTGCAGTCTGGGAGCGTAATGCTCTAGTTGGTTTATAAGGTACTATGAGATCTTTAAGATATGCTGGAGCCTGACCATTAATTGATTTGTAAGTCAGGACAAGGATTTTGAATTCTATTCTGTATTTTACCGGGAGCCAGTGCAGTGCAGCTAATACAGGAGTAATATGATCCCGTTTCCTTGTTCTTGTCAATACACGTGCCGCTGCATTTTGGATCAACTGAAGAGTCTTAAGTGACTTTTTGGGACAACCTGATAACAATGAGTTGCAGTAATCCAGCCTTGAAGTAACAAATGCATGGACTAGTTTTTCTGCATCATTTTGAGACAGGATGTGTCTTATTTTTGCAATGTTACGTAGATGAAAGAAGGCAGTCCTTGAGAGTCCCTGCTTAAGTAAACCAACCAAATAATACCACAATTCCAATTTAAATGATGAGGAAGAACAGAAATGAAGAGTTATGACAAAAAAATCTTCTACTCTGATTTGCCTTACAAAATCCAGATACTGCTAAACAATTTTCACAGCTGAGAGAACAACATAGCTTAAAGCACATATTTAAGGTGCTACGTCACCTCCTCCAACTACTAGTTCAATACAAGCCCAGCTGCAAAGGTAAAAAGACAGAGGGTGTCATGTGCTGTACAGATTGTACCCTGAAACTTAGAATTTTTGATATTGGGCTCTATAAATAATATTTGATTGATTGAATTATGAGATACTAAGTCAAAATGAAGAGATACTAAGTGTAGTTTTTGTATTAAATCAATAATGCACGACGGACTCCAAGGGCGGCAGCCTCTGCCGTGGCAAAGTAATTATTCAACATTTTGAAATCTCTTTATTTGCTTTGAGTGAGATGCAAAGATAGATAATAATCTCATGTTACAGAGCACATAGCTGAGTACACAGCTGGAGAAGAACATGTCTACCCTAGCTTTGCATAAAGACTGCATGGAGGCCAGGGGAAACATCTAACCAGCCTCTATCTATTCATTAATGCCTGGCTGGACTGCCTACATGTGCCATCCGACCTCTACAGATCATCCAGAATGCAGCAGCCCCATGGGGGCCTTCTGTTCAGCCGCTCTTCACCTGTGGAATTCCCTCCCAGACCACCTGAGGGCTCCACAAAAAAGCCTTTTTGTAAACCTTGTGTTCTGGTTGTTGTTGTCTTTTACTCTGTAGCACCTTGGGATTGTTTTTAGCCATGAAAGGCTCTTCACAAATAAAATGCATTATTATTATATAACCTACCCAAGTTCTCCCACACTACACCGCTCCTCCGCTTACTTACACTCTCCAGTGTTTCTGTGGAGGTGAAAACTCATTCTTGGAAACAGAAGTAAATGATTCACGCTAAGATAAAATAAATAATTACCGCCATCAAAAATGTATGATACTTTACAGTATCTACTGAGATCCATGTGCATATGATTAATCAACTCAGGTGCATTACCACCTACTGTGTTGGAGTGTGGACCAGAATTATCTATCCCCTAAAAAAAATAAAAATAATACACTTCACTGAAAATTCAATTCTATTGATCAGCTCTGTTTCTTTCAAATATTGGAATAGTCTCCCTAACGCAGTGCTGGTGCGTGGTTCACTCCTCTCCTTTCCTGCGCTCTGTAGATGTGTGCGGGAGGAGGGAATGTGAATGCGCAAGGCAAGAAAAAAACTAAAAACTTGAATTTCAGGGGGAGCGGGGTTCCGGTGGGGGAATATATATGTATATATGTATGCTGTCGGAGCTCCGGTACGAGTGCTGTCGGAGAAAATCTATAAAAAAAAAGTTTAAACCAGATTTTAAAAAGTTGGATGATTTCCCACGGCACACCTGACGATCTCCACTGTCCACTGTGCCGCGGCACTAGTGGTTGAAAATCACTGGTCTATAGTTCATTAGATTTGATGGGTCCTTGCCTGGTTTCCTAATAGGAATAATCACCGCCTTTTTCCAACCATTTGGTCATTTTCCCACTTCCCATACTTTGTTTAAAAAAAAACCTAGCAACCTCATAGATGCTTAATCTCATTACATAACAGATTTCATCCTTCCCAGGAGATGTTAGTCCCGATCTTACTATTGCCCTCTTCATGTCATCCAAAGTAAATGAAGCATCTGTTGTACTGTGTATATCATCTCCTCTTTTAATTACTAATTTCCCTTTCTTTCTTTGCTACCTCAGTCAAGTTATCAGATATCAGCTATCATCTCTGAGTCTTTTCATCAGAAACTGCTGTCCCCCCCATATTCAACACTGGATACTGCCATTCCCTCCAAATTTTATTACAAACAATCTGCCAGCTTTGCCTTTTTGCTTTACATATTATTTTTCCTAACCTTTAATTAAATTCTGAAAATGAAAAGTTATTTTTCAAATCCTGAGAAATGTATTCCTTTCTTCCACTGCTGTAGCACACTCCTCTGTCCACCAGGGAACAGCCTTTGTCTTCATTCTTTCCTTATATAAGTGGACTGTTTAGCAGCTTCTAGTAATGTTTTATCAATCTCTTTAATATCTTCATTCAAGTCTAATTGATCCATTCTTATTTCACATATATATTTAAGCATTTCCCATTTTGCACTGCTAAATACCCATTTCCCGGATATTTTCCCTTGCTTCTTTTCCCTTTGTAGTAATAGTCTACATAATGCTGGACAATTATCACTACCTACTGATGTTTCTTCAGATATATCCCAATCACATATCCCTGCTAAATCCTAAAACTAGGATTACATGTAGTACTGAAGTGTCATATTTTGAGAAGGAGAGTTAGCTTTTATCCTTTAACTTGTGCAGTATTACATTTAAACCCAGTTGTTAATTTGGTCTGAGTTGTGAAGTCAGGCCCTTCATCTAACTGCTGTCAAGATTATGGAGCTTTATGAGTCAGATGACAACAAGGATGCAGCAATAAACTCACTTTTTTTTTTGATTGAAACAATTTAAAGAATACTTAGAAATGTGTCACAAGTTCTCTTCTTTTTGCCTTAATTAAGTTGAACTGCTATGTTTCAACTGCTTGACCTCCTGATTACCAAAATGGCCACAAGGAGGCAGAGGTTGAACACTGCTGAACCATGTTTGTCAGCTATGTGTAGGAGGGCCAGTCCCTAGGTTTTCTCTCCAGCTGAACTACAGTTTGGATTTCACTAACTAGTTCCCCTTCCCTAATTGTGTATTTGATTTTGATGTGATGCCATTCCACAGCAGAAAAGGATCCTAATTTTCTTTAATATGTGGGGCCATTACCAAAGACTTTGTGTCATTACAATGGCACTGATGTAATGACAGGAAATATGCTTTTAAATTCATGAGATTTGAATTAAGTAACAGCAGGCCACTTACAGTAAGTGACTTTTTCTAAAAAAAAGAGTATGTGCCTGCACAGCAGCAATGGCACCACTTCTTTCTTCTGCACGCACAGACACCGCAGCCCCAGGCGGTTTTGCGGGAACATAACCAGACTTTGATCTCTTCTTCAACACTGGACACTCATCTCGCCAATGTCCCTTACCCATTTTGTGACTCGTTGGCGCAGTAGGCAGCGCGTCAGTCTCATAATCTGAAGGTCGTGAGTTCGACCCTCACATGGGACAAAAATATTGTCGGATTGTGGGAGAGGGTTCGGTCTCTGCTCTCTTCAGATGATGCTGTCGGGATGAGAATCATCACCAAGACCGCTATGTAAACGAGGTCCTTTCGGAATGGAAGCCCATTCCAAAAGCATGTCCATTGAGCCCTACCAACTAAACTTTCAAAGGTGCATCCGAGTGTTTCTTAACCAAAGGTCATGCAAGAAAATGTAACTCTACATTCAAGATTTGTACAATAACTCTCTGGAAATGTAAGTAAACAATATAGGCATGCAACTTCACATTCTAGAATTAGAACTAAACATGCTAGAATTTTAACTAAACATGCTGGAAATGAAACTCAACATTCTAGATCTGTACATTAACATTCTTGAACTTTAACTTAACATTATAGACTTGCAACTTCACGTTCTAGAACTGTAAGTTAACGTTATAGAATTGTAACTGAACATGCTAGAAATGTAACTCAACATTGGAATCAGCTGCAATAAGACACATATCCTTAGGGTGTACCAGAAAAGATGTGATGTGGTGTGTGGTAGGTTCTGACTCCTTGTGTTTTGAATACTCTGGTGAGATGCTTTACAGCAAATCCATGTAAGGGAGTTTAACTGGAATGTATCCCTGCTGCAAGGAAGGACAGCAAATAATGAAATACAGAAGCGTTTGCCCATTCGGAAGTATTTATATTGGCCGTGCTATTGGACACGTCTGCAAAATGGTTACATGTTGTGTCATGTGAGCATTGGAGGTTCAGTGGTAGAATTCTCGCCGGCCACGCGGGAGGCCCGGGTCCGATTCCCGGCCAATGCAACTGGGCTTTCGTTTCTTTGGGAATAGTCCTTTCAACAAATTGCAATGTGTGATGCTACTTCATTGGTTTTTGCCCAGAGTTTTGTATAATTATTATCTCAAACTGTAATGGCAAGGTAATATACAATATACAGTTCATTATTATGCTAATTACGACAATTTATCATAATAAATAAAAAAGAACTACATTTTACTGGTAAAGGCTAACACCATTTTGTGCCTCGTTGGCGCAGTAGGCAGCGTGTCAGTCTCATAATCTGAAGGTCGTGAGTTCAACCCTCACACGGGGCAAAAATATTGTCGGATTGTGGGAGAGGGTTCGGTCTCTGCTCTCTTCAAATGATGCTGTCGTGATGAAAATCATCACCAAGACGGCTCTGTAAACGAGGTCCTTTCGGATTGGAAACCCATTCCAAAAGCAAGTCCATTGAGCCCTACCATCTAAACTTTCAAAGGTGCATCCGAGTGTTGATTAACCAAAGGTCATGCAAGAAAATGTAACTCTACAATCAAGATTTGTACATTAACTCTCTGGAAATGTAAGTAAACAATATAGGCTTGCAACTTCAAATTCTAGAATTAGAACTAAACATGCTAGACATTTAACTAAACATACTAGAAATGTAACTTATCATGCTAGAATTGTAACTTCACGAATTGGAGCTGTAACTTGACATGGTAGCATTGCAACTCAACATTTTACAACTGTGACTTAACATTATAGACTTGCAACTTCTCATTCTAGAATTAGAACTAAACATGCTAGAATTGTAACTAAACACGCTGGAAATGAAACTCAACATTCTAGATCTGTACATTAACATTCTTGAACTTTAACTTAACATTATAGACTTGCAACTTCACGTTCTAGAACTGTAAGTGAACGTTATAGAATTGTAACTGAACATGCTAGAAATGTAACTCAACATTGGAATCAGCTGCAATGAGACACATATCCTTAGGGTGTACCAGAAAAGATATGATGTGGTGTGTAGTAGGTTCTGACTCCTTGTGTTTTGAAAACTCTGGTGAGATGCTTTACAGCAAATCCATGTAAGGGAGTTTAACTGGAATGTATCCCTGCTGCAAGGACGGACAGCAAATAATGAAATACAGAAGCGTTTGCCCATTCAGAACTATTTATTTTGGCCGTGCAATTGGACACGTCTGCAAAATGGTTACATGTTGTGTCATGTGAGCATTGGTGGTTCAGTGGTATAATTCTCGCCTGCCACACGGAAGGCCCGGGTCTGTTTCCCGGCCAATGCAACTGGGCTTCTGTTTCTTTGGGAATAGTCCTTTCAACAAATTGCAACATGTGATGCTGCTTCATTGGTTTTTGCCTAGAGTTTTGTATAATTAGTATCTCAAACTGTAATGGCAAGGTAATATACAATATACAGTTCATTATTATGCTAATTATGACAATTTATCATAATAAATAAAAAATAACTACATTTTACTGGTAAAGGCTAACACCATTTTGTGCCTCGTTGGCGCAGTAGGCAGGTCAGTCTCATAATCTGAAGGTCATGAGTTCGACCCTCACACGGGGCAAAAATATTGTCGGATTGTGGGAGAGGGTTCGGTCTCTGCTCTCTTCAGATGATGCTGTCGGGATGAGAATCATCACCAAGACGGCTCTTTAAACGAGGTCCTTTCGGAATGGAAACCCATTCCAAAAGCAAGTCCATTGAGCCCTACCAACTAAACTTTCAAAGGTGTATCCGAGTGTTGCTTAACCAAAGGTCATGCAAGAAAATGTAACTCTACATTCAAGATTTGTACATTTACTGTCTGGAAATGTAAGTAAACAATATAGGCTTGCAACTTCACATTCTAGAATTAGAACTAAACATGCTAGAATTTTAACTAAACATGCTAGAATTGCAACTTCACATTTTGGAGCTGTAACTTGACATGGTAGCATTACAACTCAACATTTTAGAACTGTAACTTAACATTATAGACTTGCAACTTCTCATTCTAGAATAGCAACTTAACTGTCTAGAACGGTATCTTAACATGCTATCATTGTAACTCAACATTCTAGAACTGGGACCTAACCTACTTGACTTGTATCTTACCATTCTAGAACTATAATTTAAGATTGTAGACTTGCAATTTCACATTCTAGGATTTAACTTAACTTTCTAGAATTGTAACTAAACACGCTGGAAATGAAACTCAACATTCTAGATCTGTACATTAACATTCTTGAACTTTAACTTAACATTATAGACTTGCAACTTCACGTTCTAGAACTGTAAGTTAACGTTATAGAATTGTAACTGAACATGTTAGAAATGTAACTCAACATTGGAATCAGCTGCAATGAGACACATATCCTTAGGGTGTACCAGAAAAGATGTGATGTGGTGTGTGGTAGGTTCTGACTCCTTGTGTTTTGAAAACTCTGGTGAGATGCTTTACAGCAAATCCATGTAAAGGAGTTTAACTGGAATGTATACCTGCTGCAAGGACAGACAGCAAATAATGAAATACAGAAGCGTTTGCCCATTCGGAACTATTTATTTTGGCCGTGCTATTGGACACGTTTGCAAAATGGTTACATGTTGTGTCATATGAGCATTGGAGGTTCAGTGGTAGATTTCTCTCCTGCCACGCGGGAGGCCCTGGTCCGATTCCCGGCCAATGCAACTGGGCTTTCGATTCTTTGGGAATAGTCATTTCGACAAATTGCAACGTGTGATGCTGCTTCATTGGTTTTTTCCTAGAGTTTTGTATAATTAGTATCTCAAACTGTAATGGCAAGGTAATATACAATATACAGTTCATTATTATGCTAATTATGACAATTTATCATAATAAATAAAAGAGAACTACATTTTACTGGTAAAGGCTAACACCATTTTGTGCCTCGTTGGCGCAGTAGGCAGCGTGTCAGTCTCATAATCTGAAGGTCGTGAGTTCGACCCTCACACGGGGCAAAAATATTGTCGGATTGTGGGAGAGGGTTCGGTCTCTGCTCTCTTCAGATGATGCTGTCGGGATGAGAATCATCACCAAGACGGCTCTTTAAACGAGGTCCTTTCGGAATGGAAACCCATTCCAAAAGCAAGTCCATTGAGCCCTACCAACTAAACTTTCAAAGGTGTATCCGAGTGTTGCTTAACCAAAGGTCATGCAAGAAAATGTAACTCTACATTCAAGATTTGTACATTTACTGTCTGGAAATGTAAGTAAACAATATAGGCTTGCAACTTCACATTCTAGAATTAGAACTAAACATGCTAGAATTTTAACTAAACATGCTAGAATTGCAACTTCACATTTTGGAGCTGTAACTTGACATGGTAGCATTACAACTCAACATTTTAGAACTGTAACTTAACATTATAGACTTGCAACTTCTCATTCTAGAATAGCAACTTAACTGTCTAGAACGGTATCTTAACATGCTATCATTGTAACTCAACATTCTAGAACTGGGACCTAACCTACTTGACTTGTATCTTACCATTCTAGAACTATAATTTAAGATTGTAGACTTGCAATTTCACATTCTAGGATTTAACTTAACTTTCTAGAATTGTAACTAAACACGCTGGAAATGAAACTCAACATTCTAGATCTGTACATTAACATTCTTGAACTTTAACTTAACATTATAGACTTGCAACTTCACGTTCTAGAACTGTAAGTTAACGTTATAGAATTGTAACTGAACATGTTAGAAATGTAACTCAACATTGGAATCAGCTGCAATGAGACACATATCCTTAGGGTGTACCAGAAAAGATGTGATGTGGTGTGTGGTAGGTTCTGACTCCTTGTGTTTTGAAAACTCTGGTGAGATGCTTTACAGCAAATCCATGTAAAGGAGTTTAACTGGAATGTATACCTGCTGCAAGGACAGACAGCAAATAATGAAATACAGAAGCGTTTGCCCATTCGGAACTATTTATTTTGGCCGTGCTATTGGACACGTTTGCAAAATGGTTACATGTTGTGTCATATGAGCATTGGAGGTTCAGTGGTAGATTTCTCTCCTGCCACGCGGGAGGCCCTGGTCCGATTCCCGGCCAATGCAACTGGGCTTTCGATTCTTTGGGAATAGTCATTTCGACAAATTGCAACGTGTGATGCTGCTTCATTGTTTTTTTCCTAGAGTTTTGTATAATTAGTATCTCAAACTGTAATGGCAAGGTAATATACAATATACAGTTCATTATTATGCTAATTATGACAATTTATCATAATAAATAAAAGAGAACTACATTTTACTGGTAAAGGCTAACACCATTTTGTGCCTCGTTGGCGCAGTAGGCAGCGTGTCAGTCTCATAATCTGAAGGTCGTGAGTTCGACCCTCACACGGGGCAAAAATATTGTCGGATTGTGGGAGAGGGTTCGGTCTCTGCTCTCTTCAGATGATGCTGTCGGGATGAGAATCATCACCAAGACGGCTCTTTAAACGAGGTCCTTTCGGAATGGAAACCCATTCCAAAAGCAAGTCCATTGAGCCCTACCAACTAAACTTTCAAAGGTGTATCCGAGTGTTGCTTAACCAAAGGTCATGCAAGAAAATGTAACTCTACATTCAAGATTTGTACATTTACTAGAATTTTAACTAAACATGCTAGAATTGCAACTTCACATTTTGGAGCTGTAACTTGACATGGTAGCATTACAACTCAACATTTTAGAACTGTAACTTAACATTATAGACTTGCAACTTCTCATTCTAGAATAGCAACTTAACTGTCTAGAACGGTATCTTAACATGCTATCATTGTAACTCAACATTCTAGAACTGGGACCTAACCTACTTGACTTGTATCTTACCATTCTAGAACTATAATTTAAGATTGTAGACTTGCAATTTCACATTCTAGGATTTAACTTAACTTTCTAGAATTGTAACTAAACACGCTGGAAATGAAACTCAACATTCTAGATCTGTACATTAACATTCTTGAACTTTAACTTAACATTATAGACTTGCAACTTCACGTTCTAGAACTGTAAGTTAACGTTATAGAATTGTAACTGAACATGTTAGAAATGTAAGTCAACATTGGAATCAGCTGCAATGAGACACATATCCTTAGGGTGTACCAGAAAAGATGTGATGTGGTGTGTGGTAGGTTCTGACTCCTTGTGTTTTGAAAACTCTGGTGAGATGCTTTACAGCAAATCCATGTAAAGGAGTTTAACTGGAATGTATACCTGCTGCAAGGACAGACAGCAAATAATGAAATACAGAAGCGTTTGCCCATTCGGAACTATTTATTTTGGCCGTGCTATTGGACACGTTTGCAAAATGGTTACATGTTGTGTCATATGAGCATTGGAGGTTCAGTGGTAGATTTCTCTCCTGCCACGCGGGAGGCCCTGGTCCGATTCCCGGCCAATGCAACTGGGCTTTCGATTCTTTGGGAATAGTCATTTCGACAAATTGCAACGTGTGATGCTGCTTCATTGTTTTTTTCCTAGAGTTTTGTATAATTAGTATCTCAAACTGTAATGGCAAGGTAATATACAATATACAGTTCATTATTATGCTAATTATGACAATTTATCATAATAAATAAAAGAGAACTACATTTTACTGGTAAAGGCTAACACCATTTTGTGCCTCGTTGGCGCAGTAGGCAGCGTGTCAGTCTCATAATCTGAAGGTCGTGAGTTCGACCCTCACACGGGGCAAAAATATTGTCGGATTGTGGGAGAGGGTTCGGTCTCTGCTCTCTTCAGATGATGCTGTCGGGATGAGAATCATCACCAAGACGGCTCTTTAAACGAGGTCCTTTCGGAATGGAAACCCATTCCAAAAGCAAGTCCATTGAGCCCTACCAACTAAACTTTCAAAGGTGTATCCGAGTGTTGCTTAACCAAAGGTCATGCAAGAAAATGTAACTCTACATTCAAGATTTGTACATTTACTGTCTGGAAATGTAAGTAAACAATATAGGCTTGCAACTTCACATTCTAGAATTAGAACTAAACATGCTAGAATTTTAACTAAACATGCTAGAATTGCAACTTCACATTTTGGAGCTGTAACTTGACATGGTAGCATTACAACTCAACATTTTAGAACTGTAACTTAACATTATAGACTTGCAACTTCTCATTCTAGAATAGCAACTTAACTGTCTAGAACGGTATCTTAACATGCTATCATTGTAACTCAACATTCTAGAACTGGGACCTAACCTACTTGACTTGTATCTTACCATTCTAGAACTATAATTTAAGATTGTAGACTTGCAATTTCACATTCTAGGATTTAACTTAACTTTCTAGAATTGTAACTAAACACGCTGGAAATGAAACTCAACATTCTAGATCTGTACATTAACATTCTTGAACTTTAACTTAACATTATAGACTTGCAACTTCACGTTCTAGAACTGTAAGTTAACGTTATAGAATTGTAACTGAACATGTTAGAAATGTAACTCAACATTGGAATCAGCTGCAATGAGACACATATCCTTAGGGTGTACCAGAAAAGATGTGATGTGGTGTGTGGTAGGTTCTGACTCCTTGTGTTTTGAAAACTCTGGTGAGATGCTTTACAGCAAATCCATGTAAAGGAGTTTAACTGGAATGTATACCTGCTGCAAGGACAGACAGCAAATAATGAAATACAGAAGCGTTTGCCCATTCGGAACTATTTATTTTGGCCGTGCTATTGGACACGTTTGCAAAATGGTTACATGTTGTGTCATATGAGCATTGGAGGTTCAGTGGTAGATTTCTCTCCTGCCACGCGGGAGGCCCTGGTCCGATTCCCGGCCAATGCAACTGGGCTTTCGATTCTTTGGGAATAGTCATTTCGACAAATTGCAACGTGTGATGCTGCTTCATTGTTTTTTTCCTAGAGTTTTGTATAATTAGTATCTCAAACTGTAATGGCAAGGTAATATACAATATACAGTTCATTATTATGCTAATTATGACAATTTATCATAATAAATAAAAGAGAACTACATTTTACTGGTAAAGGCTAACACCATTTTGTGCCTCGTTGGCGCAGTAGGCAGCGTGTCAGTCTCATAATCTGAAGGTCGTGAGTTCGACCCTCACACGGGGCAAAAATATTGTCGGATTGTGGGAGAGGGTTCGGTCTCTGCTCTCTTCAGATGATGCTGTCGGGATGAGAATCATCACCAAGACGGCTCTTTAAACGAGGTCCTTTCGGAATGGAAACCCATTCCAAAAGCAAGTCCATTGAGCCCTACCAACTAAACTTTCAAAGGTGTATCCGAGTGTTGCTTAACCAAAGGTCATGCAAGAAAATGTAACTCTACATTCAAGATTTGTACATTTACTGTCTGGAAATGTAAGTAAACAATATAGGCTTGCAACTTCACATTCTAGAATTAGAACTAAACATGCTAGAATTTTAACTAAACATGCTAGAATTGCAACTTCACATTTTGGAGCTGTAACTTGACATGGTAGCATTACAACTCAACATTTTAGAACTGTAACTTAACATTATAGACTTGCAACTTCTCATTCTAGAATAGCAACTTAACTGTCTAGAACGGTATCTTAACATGCTATCATTGTAACTCAACATTCTAGAACTGGGACCTAACCTACTTGACTTGTATCTTACCATTCTAGAACTATAATTTAAGATTGTAGACTTGCAATTTCACATTCTAGGATTTAACTTAACTTTCTAGAATTGTAACTAAACACGCTGGAAATGAAACTCAACATTCTAGATCTGTACATTAACATTCTTGAACTTTAACTTAACATTATAGACTTGCAACTTCACGTTCTAGAACTGTAAGTTAACGTTATAGAATTGTAACTGAACATGTTAGAAATGTAACTCAACATTGGAATCAGCTGCAATGAGACACATATCCTTAGGGTGTACCAGAAAAGATGTGATGTGGTGTGTGGTAGGTTCTGACTCCTTGTGTTTTGAAAACTCTGGTGAGATGCTTTACAGCAAATCCATGTAAAGGAGTTTAACTGGAATGTATACCTGCTGCAAGGACAGACAGCAAATAATGAAATACAGAAGCGTTTGCCCATTCGGAACTATTTATTTTGGCCGTGCTATTGGACACGTTTGCAAAATGGTTACATGTTGTGTCATATGAGCATTGGAGGTTCAGTGGTAGATTTCTCTCCTGCCACGCGGGAGGCCCTGGTCCGATTCCCGGCCAATGCAACTGGGCTTTCGATTCTTTGGGAATAGTCATTTCGACAAATTGCAACGTGTGATGCTGCTTCATTGTTTTTTTCCTAGAGTTTTGTATAATTAGTATCTCAAACTGTAATGGCAAGGTAATATACAATATACAGTTCATTATTATGCTAATTATGACAATTTATCATAATAAATAAAAGAGAACTACATTTTACTGGTAAAGGCTAACACCATTTTGTGCCTCGTTGGCGCAGTAGGCAGCGTGTCAGTCTCATAATCTGAAGGTCGTGAGTTCGACCCTCACACGGGGCAAAAATATTGTCGGATTGTGGGAGAGGGTTCGGTCTCTGCTCTCTTCAGATGATGCTGTCGGGATGAGAATCATCACCAAGACGGCTCTTTAAACGAGGTCCTTTCGGAATGGAAACCCATTCCAAAAGCAAGTCCATTGAGCCCTACCAACTAAACTTTCAAAGGTGTATCCGAGTGTTGCTTAACCAAAGGTCATGCAAGAAAATGTAACTCTACATTCAAGATTTGTACATTTACTGTCTGGAAATGTAAGTAAACAATATAGGCTTGCAACTTCACATTCTAGAATTAGAACTAAACATGCTAGAATTTTAACTAAACATGCTAGAATTGCAACTTCACATTTTGGAGCTGTAACTTGACATGGTAGCATTACAACTCAACATTTTAGAACTGTAACTTAACATTATAGACTTGCAACTTCTCATTCTAGAATAGCAACTTAACTGTCTAGAACGGTATCTTAACATGCTATCATTGTAACTCAACATTCTAGAACTGGGACCTAACCTACTTGACTTGTATCTTACCATTCTAGAACTATAATTTAAGATTGTAGACTTGCAATTTCACATTCTAGGATTTAACTTAACTTTCTAGAATTGTAACTAAACACGCTGGAAATGAAACTCAACATTCTAGATCTGTACATTAACATTCTTGAACTTTAACTTAACATTATAGACTTGCAACTTCACGTTCTAGAACTGTAAGTTAACGTTATAGAATTGTAACTGAACATGTTAGAAATGTAACTCAACATTGGAATCAGCTGCAATGAGACACATATCCTTAGGGTGTACCAGAAAAGATGTGATGTGGTGTGTGGTAGGTTCTGACTCCTTGTGTTTTGAAAACTCTGGTGAGATGCTTTACAGCAAATCCATGTAAAGGAGTTTAACTGGAATGTATACCTGCTGCAAGGACAGACAGCAAATAATGAAATACAGAAGCGTTTGCCCATTCGGAACTATTTATTTTGGCCGTGCTATTGGACACGTTTGCAAAATGGTTACATGTTGTGTCATATGAGCATTGGAGGTTCAGTGGTAGATTTCTCTCCTGCCACGCGGGAGGCCCTGGTCCGATTCCCGGCCAATGCAACTGGGCTTTCGATTCTTTGGGAATAGTCATTTCGACAAATTGCAACGTGTGATGCTGCTTCATTGTTTTTTTCCTAGAGTTTTGTATAATTAGTATCTCAAACTGTAATGGCAAGGTAATATACAATATACAGTTCATTATTATGCTAATTATGACAATTTATCATAATAAATAAAAGAGAACTACATTTTACTGGTAAAGGCTAACACCATTTTGTGCCTCGTTGGCGCAGTAGGCAGCGTGTCAGTCTCATAATCTGAAGGTCGTGAGTTCGACCCTCACACGGGGCAAAAATATTGTCGGATTGTGGGAGAGGGTTCGGTCTCTGCTCTCTTCAGATGATGCTGTCGGGATGAGAATCATCACCAAGACGGCTCTTTAAACGAGGTCCTTTCGGAATGGAAACCCATTCCAAAAGCAAGTCCATTGAGCCCTACCAACTAAACTTTCAAAGGTGTATCCGAGTGTTGCTTAACCAAAGGTCATGCAAGAAAATGTAACTCTACATTCAAGATTTGTACATTTACTGTCTGGAAATGTAAGTAAACAATATAGGCTTGCAACTTCACATTCTAGAATTAGAACTAAACATGCTAGAATTTTAACTAAACATGCTAGAATTGCAACTTCACATTTTGGAGCTGTAACTTGACATGGTAGCATTACAACTCAACATTTTAGAACTGTAACTTAACATTATAGACTTGCAACTTCTCATTCTAGAATAGCAACTTAACTGTCTAGAACGGTATCTTAACATGCTATCATTGTAACTCAACATTCTAGAACTGGGACCTAACCTACTTGACTTGTATCTTACCATTCTAGAACTATAATTTAAGATTGTAGACTTGCAATTTCACATTCTAGGATTTAACTTAACTTTCTAGAATTGTAACTAAACACGCTGGAAATGAAACTCAACATTCTAGATCTGTACATTAACATTCTTGAACTTTAACTTAACATTATAGACTTGCAACTTCACGTTCTAGAACTGTAAGTTAACGTTATAGAATTGTAACTGAACATGTTAGAAATGTAACTCAACATTGGAATCAGCTGCAATGAGACACATATCCTTAGGGTGTACCAGAAAAGATGTGATGTGGTGTGTGGTAGGTTCTGACTCCTTGTGTTTTGAAAACTCTGGTGAGATGCTTTACAGCAAATCCATGTAAAGGAGTTTAACTGGAATGTATACCTGCTGCAAGGACAGACAGCAAATAATGAAATACAGAAGCGTTTGCCCATTCGGAACTATTTATTTTGGCCGTGCTATTGGACACGTTTGCAAAATGGTTACATGTTGTGTCATATGAGCATTGGAGGTTCAGTGGTAGATTTCTCTCCTGCCACGCGGGAGGCCCTGGTCCGATTCCCGGCCAATGCAACTGGGCTTTCGATTCTTTGGGAATAGTCATTTCGACAAATTGCAACGTGTGATGCTGCTTCATTGTTTTTTTCCTAGAGTTTTGTATAATTAGTATCTCAAACTGTAATGGCAAGGTAATATACAATATACAGTTCATTATTATGCTAATTATGACAATTTATCATAATAAATAAAAGAGAACTACATTTTACTGGTAAAGGCTAACACCATTTTGTGCCTCGTTGGCGCAGTAGGCAGCGTGTCAGTCTCATAATCTGAAGGTCGTGAGTTCGACCCTCACACGGGGCAAAAATATTGTCGGATTGTGGGAGAGGGTTCGGTCTCTGCTCTCTTCAGATGATGCTGTCGGGATGAGAATCATCACCAAGACGGCTCTTTAAACGAGGTCCTTTCGGAATGGAAACCCATTCCAAAAGCAAGTCCATTGAGCCCTACCAACTAAACTTTCAAAGGTGTATCCGAGTGTTGCTTAACCAAAGGTCATGCAAGAAAATGTAACTCTACATTCAAGATTTGTACATTTACTGTCTGGAAATGTAAGTAAACAATATAGGCTTGCAACTTCACATTCTAGAATTAGAACTAAACATGCTAGAATTTTAACTAAACATGCTAGAATTGCAACTTCACATTTTGGAGCTGTAACTTGACATGGTAGCATTACAACTCAACATTTTAGAACTGTAACTTAACATTATAGACTTGCAACTTCTCATTCTAGAATAGCAACTTAACTGTCTAGAACGGTATCTTAACATGCTATCATTGTAACTCAACATTCTAGAACTGGGACCTAACCTACTTGACTTGTATCTTACCATTCTAGAACTATAATTTAAGATTGTAGACTTGCAATTTCACATTCTAGGATTTAACTTAACTTTCTAGAATTGTAACTAAACACGCTGGAAATGAAACTCAACATTCTAGATCTGTACATTAACATTCTTGAACTTTAACTTAACATTATAGACTTGCAACTTCACGTTCTAGAACTGTAAGTTAACGTTATAGAATTGTAACTGAACATGTTAGAAATGTAACTCAACATTGGAATCAGCTGCAATGAGACACATATCCTTAGGGTGTACCAGAAAAGATGTGATGTGGTGTGTGGTAGGTTCTGACTCCTTGTGTTTTGAAAACTCTGGTGAGATGCTTTACAGCAAATCCATGTAAAGGAGTTTAACTGGAATGTATACCTGCTGCAAGGACAGACAGCAAATAATGAAATACAGAAGCGTTTGCCCATTCGGAACTATTTATTTTGGCCGTGCTATTGGACACGTTTGCAAAATGGTTACATGTTGTGTCATATGAGCATTGGAGGTTCAGTGGTAGATTTCTCTCCTGCCACGCGGGAGGCCCTGGTCCGATTCCCGGCCAATGCAACTGGGCTTTCGATTCTTTGGGAATAGTCATTTCGACAAATTGCAACGTGTGATGCTGCTTCATTGTTTTTTTCCTAGAGTTTTGTATAATTAGTATCTCAAACTGTAATGGCAAGGTAATATACAATATACAGTTCATTATTATGCTAATTATGACAATTTATCATAATAAATAAAAGAGAACTACATTTTACTGGTAAAGGCTAACACCATTTTGTGCCTCGTTGGCGCAGTAGGCAGCGTGTCAGTCTCATAATCTGAAGGTCGTGAGTTCGACCCTCACACGGGGCAAAAATATTGTCGGATTGTGGGAGAGGGTTCGGTCTCTGCTCTCTTCAGATGATGCTGTCGGGATGAGAATCATCACCAAGACGGCTCTTTAAACGAGGTCCTTTCGGAATGGAAACCCATTCCAAAAGCAAGTCCATTGAGCCCTACCAACTAAACTTTCAAAGGTGTATCCGAGTGTTGCTTAACCAAAGGTCATGCAAGAAAATGTAACTCTACATTCAAGATTTGTACATTTACTGTCTGGAAATGTAAGTAAACAATATAGGCTTGCAACTTCACATTCTAGAATTAGAACTAAACATGCTAGAATTTTAACTAAACATGCTAGAATTGCAACTTCACATTTTGGAGCTGTAACTTGACATGGTAGCATTACAACTCAACATTTTAGAACTGTAACTTAACATTATAGACTTGCAACTTCTCATTCTAGAATAGCAACTTAACTGTCTAGAACGGTATCTTAACATGCTATCATTGTAACTCAACATTCTAGAACTGGGACCTAACCTACTTGACTTGTATCTTACCATTCTAGAACTATAATTTAAGATTGTAGACTTGCAATTTCACATTCTAGGATTTAACTTAACTTTCTAGAATTGTAACTAAACACGCTGGAAATGAAACTCAACATTCTAGATCTGTACATTAACATTCTTGAACTTTAACTTAACATTATAGACTTGCAACTTCACGTTCTAGAACTGTAAGTTAACGTTATAGAATTGTAACTGAACATGTTAGAAATGTAACTCAACATTGGAATCAGCTGCAATGAGACACATATCCTTAGGGTGTACCAGAAAAGATGTGATGTGGTGTGTGGTAGGTTCTGACTCCTTGTGTTTTGAAAACTCTGGTGAGATGCTTTACAGCAAATCCATGTAAAGGAGTTTAACTGGAATGTATACCTGCTGCAAGGACAGACAGCAAATAATGAAATACAGAAGCGTTTGCCCATTCGGAACTATTTATTTTGGCCGTGCTATTGGACACGTTTGCAAAATGGTTACATGTTGTGTCATATGAGCATTGGAGGTTCAGTGGTAGATTTCTCTCCTGCCACGCGGGAGGCCCTGGTCCGATTCCCGGCCAATGCAACTGGGCTTTCGATTCTTTGGGAATAGTCATTTCGACAAATTGCAACGTGTGATGCTGCTTCATTGTTTTTTTCCTAGAGTTTTGTATAATTAGTATCTCAAACTGTAATGGCAAGGTAATATACAATATACAGTTCATTATTATGCTAATTATGACAATTTATCATAATAAATAAAAGAGAACTACATTTTACTGGTAAAGGCTAACACCATTTTGTGCCTCGTTGGCGCAGTAGGCAGCGTGTCAGTCTCATAATCTGAAGGTCGTGAGTTCGACCCTCACACGGGGCAAAAATATTGTCGGATTGTGGGAGAGGGTTCGGTCTCTGCTCTCTTCAGATGATGCTGTCGGGATGAGAATCATCACCAAGACGGCTCTTTAAACGAGGTCCTTTCGGAATGGAAACCCATTCCAAAAGCAAGTCCATTGAGCCCTACCAACTAAACTTTCAAAGGTGTATCCGAGTGTTGCTTAACCAAAGGTCATGCAAGAAAATGTAACTCTACATTCAAGATTTGTACATTTACTGTCTGGAAATGTAAGTAAACAATATAGGCTTGCAACTTCACATTCTAGAATTAGAACTAAACATGCTAGAATTTTAACTAAACATGCTAGAATTGCAACTTCACATTTTGGAGCTGTAACTTGACATGGTAGCATTACAACTCAACATTTTAGAACTGTAACTTAACATTATAGACTTGCAACTTCTCATTCTAGAATAGCAACTTAACTGTCTAGAACGGTATCTTAACATGCTATCATTGTAACTCAACATTCTAGAACTGGGACCTAACCTACTTGACTTGTATCTTACCATTCTAGAACTATAATTTAAGATTGTAGACTTGCAATTTCACATTCTAGGATTTAACTTAACTTTCTAGAATTGTAACTAAACACGCTGGAAATGAAACTCAACATTCTAGATCTGTACATTAACATTCTTGAACTTTAACTTAACATTATAGACTTGCAACTTCACGTTCTAGAACTGTAAGTTAACGTTATAGAATTGTAACTGAACATGTTAGAAATGTAACTCAACATTGGAATCAGCTGCAATGAGACACATATCCTTAGGGTGTACCAGAAAAGATGTGATGTGGTGTGTGGTAGGTTCTGACTCCTTGTGTTTTGAAAACTCTGGTGAGATGCTTTACAGCAAATCCATGTAAAGGAGTTTAACTGGAATGTATACCTGCTGCAAGGACAGACAGCAAATAATGAAATACAGAAGCGTTTGCCCATTCGGAACTATTTATTTTGGCCGTGCTATTGGACACGTTTGCAAAATGGTTACATGTTGTGTCATATGAGCATTGGAGGTTCAGTGGTAGATTTCTCTCCTGCCACGCGGGAGGCCCTGGTCCGATTCCCGGCCAATGCAACTGGGCTTTCGATTCTTTGGGAATAGTCATTTCGACAAATTGCAACGTGTGATGCTGCTTCATTGTTTTTTTCCTAGAGTTTTGTATAATTAGTATCTCAAACTGTAATGGCAAGGTAATATACAATATACAGTTCATTATTATGCTAATTATGACAATTTATCATAATAAATAAAAGAGAACTACATTTTACTGGTAAAGGCTAACACCATTTTGTGCCTCGTTGGCGCAGTAGGCAGCGTGTCAGTCTCATAATCTGAAGGTCGTGAGTTCGACCCTCACACGGGGCAAAAATATTGTCGGATTGTGGGAGAGGGTTCGGTCTCTGCTCTCTTCAGATGATGCTGTCGGGATGAGAATCATCACCAAGACGGCTCTTTAAACGAGGTCCTTTCGGAATGGAAACCCATTCCAAAAGCAAGTCCATTGAGCCCTACCAACTAAACTTTCAAAGGTGTATCCGAGTGTTGCTTAACCAAAGGTCATGCAAGAAAATGTAACTCTACATTCAAGATTTGTACATTTACTGTCTGGAAATGTAAGTAAACAATATAGGCTTGCAACTTCACATTCTAGAATTAGAACTAAACATGCTAGAATTTTAACTAAACATGCTAGAATTGCAACTTCACATTTTGGAGCTGTAACTTGACATGGTAGCATTACAACTCAACATTTTAGAACTGTAACTTAACATTATAGACTTGCAACTTCTCATTCTAGAATAGCAACTTAACTGTCTAGAACGGTATCTTAACATGCTATCATTGTAACTCAACATTCTAGAACTGGGACCTAACCTACTTGACTTGTATCTTACCATTCTAGAACTATAATTTAAGATTGTAGACTTGCAATTTCACATTCTAGGATTTAACTTAACTTTCTAGAATTGTAACTAAACACGCTGGAAATGAAACTCAACATTCTAGATCTGTACATTAACATTCTTGAACTTTAACTTAACATTATAGACTTGCAACTTCACGTTCTAGAACTGTAAGTTAACGTTATAGAATTGTAACTGAACATGTTAGAAATGTAACTCAACATTGGAATCAGCTGCAATGAGACACATATCCTTAGGGTGTACCAGAAAAGATGTGATGTGGTGTGTGGTAGGTTCTGACTCCTTGTGTTTTGAAAACTCTGGTGAGATGCTTTACAGCAAATCCATGTAAAGGAGTTTAACTGGAATGTATACCTGCTGCAAGGACAGACAGCAAATAATGAAATACAGAAGCGTTTGCCCATTCGGAACTATTTATTTTGGCCGTGCTATTGGACACGTTTGCAAAATGGTTACATGTTGTGTCATATGAGCATTGGAGGTTCAGTGGTAGATTTCTCTCCTGCCACGCGGGAGGCCCTGGTCCGATTCCCGGCCAATGCAACTGGGCTTTCGATTCTTTGGGAATAGTCATTTCGACAAATTGCAACGTGTGATGCTGCTTCATTGTTTTTTTCCTAGAGTTTTGTATAATTAGTATCTCAAACTGTAATGGCAAGGTAATATACAATATACAGTTCATTATTATGCTAATTATGACAATTTATCATAATAAATAAAAGAGAACTACATTTTACTGGTAAAGGCTAACACCATTTTGTGCCTCGTTGGCGCAGTAGGCAGCGTGTCAGTCTCATAATCTGAAGGTCGTGAGTTCGACCCTCACACGGGGCAAAAATATTGTCGGATTGTGGGAGAGGGTTCGGTCTCTGCTCTCTTCAGATGATGCTGTCGGGATGAGAATCATCACCAAGACGGCTCTTTAAACGAGGTCCTTTCGGAATGGAAACCCATTCCAAAAGCAAGTCCATTGAGCCCTACCAACTAAACTTTCAAAGGTGTATCCGAGTGTTGCTTAACCAAAGGTCATGCAAGAAAATGTAACTCTACATTCAAGATTTGTACATTTACTGTCTGGAAATGTAAGTAAACAATATAGGCTTGCAACTTCACATTCTAGAATTAGAACTAAACATGCTAGAATTTTAACTAAACATGCTAGAATTGCAACTTCACATTTTGGAGCTGTAACTTGACATGGTAGCATTACAACTCAACATTTTAGAACTGTAACTTAACATTATAGACTTGCAACTTCTCATTCTAGAATAGCAACTTAACTGTCTAGAACGGTATCTTAACATGCTATCATTGTAACTCAACATTCTAGAACTGGGACCTAACCTACTTGACTTGTATCTTACCATTCTAGAACTATAATTTAAGATTGTAGACTTGCAATTTCACATTCTAGGATTTAACTTAACTTTCTAGAATTGTAACTAAACACGCTGGAAATGAAACTCAACATTCTAGATCTGTACATTAACATTCTTGAACTTTAACTTAACATTATAGACTTGCAACTTCACGTTCTAGAACTGTAAGTTAACGTTATAGAATTGTAACTGAACATGTTAGAAATGTAACTCAACATTGGAATCAGCTGCAATGAGACACATATCCTTAGGGTGTACCAGAAAAGATGTGATGTGGTGTGTGGTAGGTTCTGACTCCTTGTGTTTTGAAAACTCTGGTGAGATGCTTTACAGCAAATCCATGTAAAGGAGTTTAACTGGAATGTATACCTGCTGCAAGGACAGACAGCAAATAATGAAATACAGAAGCGTTTGCCCATTCGGAACTATTTATTTTGGCCGTGCTATTGGACACGTTTGCAAAATGGTTACATGTTGTGTCATATGAGCATTGGAGGTTCAGTGGTAGATTTCTCTCCTGCCACGCGGGAGGCCCTGGTCCGATTCCCGGCCAATGCAACTGGGCTTTCGATTCTTTGGGAATAGTCATTTCGACAAATTGCAACGTGTGATGCTGCTTCATTGTTTTTTTCCTAGAGTTTTGTATAATTAGTATCTCAAACTGTAATGGCAAGGTAATATACAATATACAGTTCATTATTATGCTAATTATGACAATTTATCATAATAAATAAAAGAGAACTACATTTTACTGGTAAAGGCTAACACCATTTTGTGCCTCGTTGGCGCAGTAGGCAGCGTGTCAGTCTCATAATCTGAAGGTCGTGAGTTCGACCCTCACACGGGGCAAAAATATTGTCGGATTGTGGGAGAGGGTTCGGTCTCTGCTCTCTTCAGATGATGCTGTCGGGATGAGAATCATCACCAAGACGGCTCTTTAAACGAGGTCCTTTCGGAATGGAAACCCATTCCAAAAGCAAGTCCATTGAGCCCTACCAACTAAACTTTCAAAGGTGTATCCGAGTGTTGCTTAACCAAAGGTCATGCAAGAAAATGTAACTCTACATTCAAGATTTGTACATTTACTGTCTGGAAATGTAAGTAAACAATATAGGCTTGCAACTTCACATTCTAGAATTAGAACTAAACATGCTAGAATTTTAACTAAACATGCTAGAATTGCAACTTCACATTTTGGAGCTGTAACTTGACATGGTAGCATTACAACTCAACATTTTAGAACTGTAACTTAACATATAGACTTGCAACTTCTCATTCTAGAATAGCAACTTAACTGTCTAGAACGGTATCTTAACATGCTATCATTGTAACTCAACATTCTAGAACTGGGACCTAACCTACTTGACTTGTATCTTACCATTCTAGAACTATAATTTAAGATTGTAGACTTGCAATTTCACATTCTAGGATTTAACTTAACTTTCTAGAATTGTAACTAAACACGCTGGAAATGAAACTCAACATTCTAGATCTGTACATTAACATTCTTGAACTTTAACTTAACATTATAGACTTGCAACTTCACGTTCTAGAACTGTAAGTTAACGTTATAGAATTGTAACTGAACATGTTAGAAATGTAACTCAACATTGGAATCAGCTGCAATGAGACACATATCCTTAGGGTGTACCAGAAAAGATGTGATGTGGTGTGTGGTAGGTTCTGACTCCTTGTGTTTTGAAAACTCTGGTGAGATGCTTTACAGCAAATCCATGTAAAGGAGTTTAACTGGAATGTATACCTGCTGCAAGGACAGACAGCAAATAATGAAATACAGAAGCGTTTGCCCATTCGGAACTATTTATTTTGGCCGTGCTATTGGACACGTTTGCAAAATGGTTACATGTTGTGTCATATGAGCATTGGAGGTTCAGTGGTAGATTTCTCTCCTGCCACGCGGGAGGCCCTGGTCCGATTCCCGGCCAATGCAACTGGGCTTTCGATTCTTTGGGAATAGTCATTTCGACAAATTGCAACGTGTGATGCTGCTTCATTGTTTTTTTCCTAGAGTTTTGTATAATTAGTATCTCAAACTGTAATGGCAAGGTAATATACAATATACAGTTCATTATTATGCTAATTATGACAATTTATCATAATAAATAAAAGAGAACTACATTTTACTGGTAAAGGCTAACACCATTTTGTGCCTCGTTGGCGCAGTAGGCAGCGTGTCAGTCTCATAATCTGAAGGTCGTGAGTTCGACCCTCACACGGGGCAAAAATATTGTCGGATTGTGGGAGAGGGTTCGGTCTCTGCTCTCTTCAGATGATGCTGTCGGGATGAGAATCATCACCAAGACGGCTCTTTAAACGAGGTCCTTTCGGAATGGAAACCCATTCCAAAAGCAAGTCCATTGAGCCCTACCAACTAAACTTTCAAAGGTGTATCCGAGTGTTGCTTAACCAAAGGTCATGCAAGAAAATGTAACTCTACATTCAAGATTTGTACATTTACTGTCTGGAAATGTAAGTAAACAATATAGGCTTGCAACTTCACATTCTAGAATTAGAACTAAACATGCTAGAATTTTAACTAAACATGCTAGAATTGCAACTTCACATTTTGGAGCTGTAACTTGACATGGTAGCATTACAACTCAACATTTTAGAACTGTAACTTAACATTATAGACTTGCAACTTCTCATTCTAGAATAGCAACTTAACTGTCTAGAACGGTATCTTAACATGCTATCATTGTAACTCAACATTCTAGAACTGGGACCTAACCTACTTGACTTGTATCTTACCATTCTAGAACTATAATTTAAGATTGTAGACTTGCAATTTCACATTCTAGGATTTAACTTAACTTTCTAGAATTGTAACTAAACACGCTGGAAATGAAACTCAACATTCTAGATCTGTACATTAACATTCTTGAACTTTAACTTAACATTATAGACTTGCAACTTCACGTTCTAGAACTGTAAGTTAACGTTATAGAATTGTAACTGAACATGTTAGAAATGTAACTCAACATTGGAATCAGCTGCAATGAGACACATATCCTTAGGGTGTACCAGAAAAGATGTGATGTGGTGTGTGGTAGGTTCTGACTCCTTGTGTTTTGAAAACTCTGGTGAGATGCTTTACAGCAAATCCATGTAAAGGAGTTTAACTGGAATGTATACCTGCTGCAAGGACAGACAGCAAATAATGAAATACAGAAGCGTTTGCCCATTCGGAACTATTTATTTTGGCCGTGCTATTGGACACGTTTGCAAAATGGTTACATGTTGTGTCATATGAGCATTGGAGGTTCAGTGGTAGATTTCTCTCCTGCCACGCGGGAGGCCCTGGTCCGATTCCCGGCCAATGCAACTGGGCTTTCGATTCTTTGGGAATAGTCATTTCGACAAATTGCAACGTGTGATGCTGCTTCATTGTTTTTTTCCTAGAGTTTTGTATAATTAGTATCTCAAACTGTAATGGCAAGGTAATATACAATATACAGTTCATTATTATGCTAATTATGACAATTTATCATAATAAATAAAAGAGAACTACATTTTACTGGTAAAGGCTAACACCATTTTGTGCCTCGTTGGCGCAGTAGGCAGCGTGTCAGTCTCATAATCTGAAGGTCGTGAGTTCGACCCTCACACGGGGCAAAAATATTGTCGGATTGTGGGAGAGGGTTCGGTCTCTGCTCTCTTCAGATGATGCTGTCGGGATGAGAATCATCACCAAGACGGCTCTTTAAACGAGGTCCTTTCGGAATGGAAACCCATTCCAAAAGCAAGTCCATTGAGCCCTACCAACTAAACTTTCAAAGGTGTATCCGAGTGTTGCTTAACCAAAGGTCATGCAAGAAAATGTAACTCTACATTCAAGATTTGTACATTTACTGTCTGGAAATGTAAGTAAACAATATAGGCTTGCAACTTCACATTCTAGAATTAGAACTAAACATGCTAGAATTTTAACTAAACATGCTAGAATTGCAACTTCACATTTTGGAGCTGTAACTTGACATGGTAGCATTACAACTCAACATTTTAGAACTGTAACTTAACATTATAGACTTGCAACTTCTCATTCTAGAATAGCAACTTAACTGTCTAGAACGGTATCTTAACATGCTATCATTGTAACTCAACATTCTAGAACTGGGACCTAACCTACTTGACTTGTATCTTACCATTCTAGAACTATAATTTAAGATTGTAGACTTGCAATTTCACATTCTAGGATTTAACTTAACTTTCTAGAATTGTAACTAAACACGCTGGAAATGAAACTCAACATTCTAGATCTGTACATTAACATTCTTGAACTTTAACTTAACATTATAGACTTGCAACTTCACGTTCTAGAACTGTAAGTTAACGTTATAGAATTGTAACTGAACATGTTAGAAATGTAACTCAACATTGGAATCAGCTGCAATGAGACACATATCCTTAGGGTGTACCAGAAAAGATGTGATGTGGTGTGTGGTAGGTTCTGACTCCTTGTGTTTTGAAAACTCTGGTGAGATGCTTTACAGCAAATCCATGTAAAGGAGTTTAACTGGAATGTATACCTGCTGCAAGGACAGACAGCAAATAATGAAATACAGAAGCGTTTGCCCATTCGGAACTATTTATTTTGGCCGTGCTATTGGACACGTTTGCAAAATGGTTACATGTTGTGTCATATGAGCATTGGAGGTTCAGTGGTAGATTTCTCTCCTGCCACGCGGGAGGCCCTGGTCCGATTCCCGGCCAATGCAACTGGGCTTTCGATTCTTTGGGAATAGTCATTTCGACAAATTGCAACGTGTGATGCTGCTTCATTGTTTTTTTCCTAGAGTTTTGTATAATTAGTATCTCAAACTGTAATGGCAAGGTAATATACAATATACAGTTCATTATTATGCTAATTATGACAATTTATCATAATAAATAAAAGAGAACTACATTTTACTGGTAAAGGCTAACACCATTTTGTGCCTCGTTGGCGCAGTAGGCAGCGTGTCAGTCTCATAATCTGAAGGTCGTGAGTTCGACCCTCACACGGGGCAAAAATATTGTCGGATTGTGGGAGAGGGTTCGGTCTCTGCTCTCTTCAGATGATGCTGTCGGGATGAGAATCATCACCAAGACGGCTCTTTAAACGAGGTCCTTTCGGAATGGAAACCCATTCCAAAAGCAAGTCCATTGAGCCCTACCAACTAAACTTTCAAAGGTGTATCCGAGTGTTGCTTAACCAAAGGTCATGCAAGAAAATGTAACTCTACATTCAAGATTTGTACATTTACTGTCTGGAAATGTAAGTAAACAATATAGGCTTGCAACTTCACATTCTAGAATTAGAACTAAACATGCTAGAATTTTAACTAAACATGCTAGAATTGCAACTTCACATTTTGGAGCTGTAACTTGACATGGTAGCATTACAACTCAACATTTTAGAACTGTAACTTAACATTATAGACTTGCAACTTCTCATTCTAGAATAGCAACTTAACTGTCTAGAACGGTATCTTAACATGCTATCATTGTAACTCAACATTCTAGAACTGGGACCTAACCTACTTGACTTGTATCTTACCATTCTAGAACTATAATTTAAGATTGTAGACTTGCAATTTCACATTCTAGGATTTAACTTAACTTTCTAGAATTGTAACTAAACACGCTGGAAATGAAACTCAACATTCTAGATCTGTACATTAACATTCTTGAACTTTAACTTAACATTATAGACTTGCAACTTCACGTTCTAGAACTGTAAGTTAACGTTATAGAATTGTAACTGAACATGTTAGAAATGTAACTCAACATTGGAATCAGCTGCAATGAGACACATATCCTTAGGGTGTACCAGAAAAGATGTGATGTGGTGTGTGGTAGGTTCTGACTCCTTGTGTTTTGAAAACTCTGGTGAGATGCTTTACAGCAAATCCATGTAAAGGAGTTTAACTGGAATGTATACCTGCTGCAAGGACAGACAGCAAATAATGAAATACAGAAGCGTTTGCCCATTCGGAACTATTTATTTTGGCCGTGCTATTGGACACGTTTGCAAAATGGTTACATGTTGTGTCATATGAGCATTGGAGGTTCAGTGGTAGATTTCTCTCCTGCCACGCGGGAGGCCCTGGTCCGATTCCCGGCCAATGCAACTGGGCTTTCGATTCTTTGGGAATAGTCATTTCGACAAATTGCAACGTGTGATGCTGCTTGCATTGGTTTTTTCCTAGAGTTTTGTATAATTAGTATCTCAAACTGTAATGGCAAGGTAATATACAATATACAGTTCATTATTATGCTAATTATGACAATTTATCATAATAAATAAAAGAGAACTACATTTTACTGGTAAAGGCTAACACCATTTTGTGCCTCGTTGGCGCAGTAGGCAGCGTGTCAGTCTCATAATCTGAAGGTCGTGAGTTCGACCCTCACACGGGGCAAAAATATTGTCGGATTGTGGGAGAGGGTTCGGTCTCTGCTCTCTTCAGATGATGCTGTCGGGATGAGAATCATCACCAAGACGGCTCTGTTAAACGTGGTCCTTTCGGGATGGAAACCCATTCCAAAAGCAAGTCCATTGAGCCCTACCAATCTAAACTTTCAAAGGTGTATCCGAGTGTTGCTTAACCAAAGGTCATGCAAGAAAATTTAACTCTACATTCAAGATTTGTACATTAACTGTCTGGAAATGTAAGTAAACAATATAGGCTTGCAACTTCACATTCAATGTGTGATGCTACTTCATTGGTTTTTGCCTAGAGTTTTGTATAATCAGTATCTCAAACTGTAATGGCAAGGTAATATACAATATACAGTTCATTATTATGCTAATTATGACAATTTATCATAATAAATAAAAAAGAACTACATTTTACTGGTAAAGGCTAACAACATTTTGTGCTTCGTTGGCGCAGGAGCAGTCAGTCTCATAATCTGAAGGTCGTTAGTTCGACCCTCACACGGGGCAATAATATTGTCGGATTGTGGGAGAGGGTTCGGTCTCTGCTCTCTTCAGATGATGCTGTCGGGATGAGAATCATCACCAAGACGGCTCTGTAAACGAGGTCATTTCGGAATGGAAGCCCATTCCAAAAGCAAGTCCATTGAGCCCTACCAACTAAACTTTCAAAGGTGCATCCGAGTGTTGATTGATTTGAATTTGATTGATTGATTGATTAACCAAAGGTCATGCAAGAAAATGTAACTCTACATTCAAGATTTGTACATTAACTCTCTGGAAATGTAAGTAAACAATATAGTCATGCAACTTCACATTCTAGAATTACAACTAAACATGCTAGAATTTTAACTTAATCATGCTAGAATTGTAACTTCACATTTTGGAGCTGTAACTTGACATGGTAGCATTGCAACTCAACATTTTAGAACTGTAACTTAACATTATAGACTTGCAACTTCTCATTCTAGAATAGCAACTTAACTGTCTAGAACGGTATCTTAACATGCTATCATTGTAACTCAACATTATAGAACTGGGACCTAACCTACTTGACTTGTATCTTAACATTCTAGAACTATAATTTAAGATTGTAGACTTGCAATTTCACATTCTATGATTAACTTAACTTTCTAGAATTGTAACTAAACACGCTGGAAAGGAAATTCAACATTCTAGATCTGTACATTAACATTCTTGAACTTTAACTTAACATTATAGACTTGCAACTTCACGTTCTAGAACTGTAAGTTAACGTTATAGAATTGTAACTGAACATGCTAGAAATGTAACTCAACATTGGAATCAGCTGCAATGAGACACATATCCTTAGGGTGTACCAGAAAAGATGTGATGTGGTGTGTGGTAGGTTCTGACTCCTTGTGTTTTGAAAACTCTGGTGAGATGCTTTACAGCAAATCCATGTAAGGAGTTTAACTGGAATGTATACCTGCTGCAAGGACAGGACAGCAAATAATGAAATACAGAAGCGTTTGCCCATTCGGAACTATTTATTTTGGCCGTGCTATTGGACACGTCTGCAAAATGGTTACATGTTGTGTCATATGAGCATTGGATGGTTCAGTGGTAGAATTCTCTCCTGCCACGCGGGAGGCCCTGGTCCGATTCCCGGCCAATGCAACTGGGCTTTCGATTCTTTGGGAATAGTCCTTTCAACAAATTGCAACGTGTGATGCTGCTTCATTGGTTTTTTGCCTAGAGTTTTGTATAATTAGTATCTCAAACTGTAATGGCAAGGTAATATACAATATACAGTTCATTATTATGCTAATTATGACAATTTATCATAATAAATAAAAGAGAACTACATTTTACTGGTAAAGGCTAACACCATTTTGTGCCTCGTTGGCGCAGTAGGCAGCGTGTCAGTCTCATAATCTGAAGGTCGTGAGTTCGACCCTCACACGGGGCAAACATATTGTCGGATTGTGGGAGAGGGTTCGGTCTCTGCTCTCTTCAGATGATGCTGTCGGGATGAGAATCATCACCAAGACGGCTCTGTTAAACGAGGTCCTTTCGGAATGGAAACCCATTCTGAAAGCAAGTCCATTGAGTCCCTACCTATCTGAACTTTCAAAGGACTGCATCTGAGTGTTGCTTAACCAAAGGTCATGCAAGAAATGTAAAATGTAACTCTACATTCAAGATTTGTACATTAACTCTCTGGAAATGTAAGTAAACAATATAGGCTTGCAACTTCACATTTTAGAACTAAACATGCTAGAATTGTAAAAATATGGATTGGTTTTTGCCTAGAGTTTTGTATAATTAGTAGCACAAACTGTAATGGCAGCGTAATATACAGATTAGAATTTAGTGTCAAGGCCACTGTTACTTCATGAAAAAGTAAAACAATAAAAATCACTCTTATGCTAAGTATGACAATTTAACACACATATTTGTTATTTTAGCAGACGCTCTTATCCAGAGCGACTAACAGTGAACTAACTACAGGGACAGTGTCACTTGGCTTAAGTCAGAATGGTGGCAGGCCCTATTATTGAATTCACTACCTTCCGGTGTTCTATTTGGAAGCCTAACCTACTTGACCACCACCATATCTAATACTTAGAACAATAAAACATTGAACGAACATTATCAACAGAGTGTGAAGAGGTTATAGTCTGTGTGTTGTGTTGCAGAAACTGAAATGACTCACGCCAATATTTCAGATGATAGATGTAATCACAACATTTTGACAACACTAATTACAAAATAATGTTTTCCTCAAAAGAAACATTTTATTTCAAAGGTGGATGCTATCAAAGATTTGTTACCTAAAATGAAAGAAGGTAAATTTCTCCTACTATTTAGTCTGAGTTACTTCGTTATTTATTAATTAAATCCCCCTAAAGCTAAGTTAAAGTAATTTTTTATTTTCCTCATTAAAGTATTCTGCTTGGATTCATGCGTGTTATTTGAACATGTTCAACAAAGGTTTAAAACAATCTGTAAGTTTAAAACTTTGTTGATCTGTTTTCTCTAATGCTTTTGTGTTTCCTGAAATATAATCTTCTCTTTGGCATTGTGTTGTCTATAATGTGGTTGTATTTTGTTGTTGCATTTTGTTGTTGCATTTTCTGTTTTGTTCATGCATTGCTGTTGTTTTTATGGGCTTTATAATATGTTTTTTATGACATTTTCATTTGTTTTATATATGTTTTGTCGAAAGCAATGCAGTAAGAGAGTCCACAGTTAAAGTGTAGAAGATGTTGAAAGTTACCATAAAGGATGGGTAGGAAAATGTCCACCTCCACATATAAAAGCTATATTTTAAGGGAAACAGTTGTTCACAGTAATCAAAATAGCACCGATCCTTTATATGCGACCTGGTTTGTGGCATATTGTAAAGTGTGGACAGCTGAACAGGAATAGATTGACATCACATCTCTGAGTTCCATCATGATCAGCACAATAACTGCATCAAAATCTGTCATTTGAACACATTTAATGTATATTATAGTCCATGATAGAGTTGACAGCTATACCATAACAATATAAAGGAGGATACATTTAATATATAATGTGTCTAAAATTCAAAAATACAGTTGATACAGTTATTTGGCTAGCTTTCATACATTTTCCTCTACTCTCATTAAAGGTAGAAATGATGAATATTATCATCAAATCACTAAGATTTTTACAGTGTTAGACACAAAGTTCAATCTCAAATAGAGACTAGTTTTCATCTGTTTTTTTGCGGTAAATGGTTCTAAATGCAAGTGTTGACAGTAAGTTCTGCGAAGGTCCCGAGTAACGTTAACTGGATGTTGTTTCTGGAAAGACAGCTTTTCAAATGTCATTTTCAATGCTTTACGGATTACAAACCAGATTCCTTTCACCCTCAAAGGTGAACACCTCACAGACTGAACAAGTCAAATCAAAACTATCTGGGTTAATATGTTGTAGTGGGTGTAGGGTGACCTCAGCTGGTTGCCCTGGTAGTAGTTTGTGTTTTGCAAACTGTATGATATAATTTCATGCTGCCACTGTCCTTTTACACATGCTGGTAATGAAGACATATTAAATAAATGTACCAGGACCATACCAACACACACCTTCCTGCTTTGTGTTAGAGAGTTTCTGGTTCGGTTTGGAGCCAGGAATGGTCAACATAGTGGCCACAGCATTCAGTGTGTATTGAGTTGACGAAGAAATACCAATGACCAATCAAAGATGGCCTACACACACAGAGCTCAGGCACACTGTAACACTTGAAGCATGAAGTGTGACTTATTACTGATCCCATTAATGACAGAACAGCAAGTCATGAGGGGCTGTGTTGTATCTGTGTGTGGATGCTGTACACGTCTTTATCTAAAGAGAAGCATGATTTAAAGGACCATACTGATGCTTTATTCATATTTCACCATCTACAAATCACATCACGATTCTTGACCATTTTCAGTTTTTAGACTGATTCTCCATCTTCCAGAGAGCCATCTGTTTCCAGTCACTTCATTATCATATTGAACTGGCTGCAGATACTGTAACTTATTCAAAGGGATGTTTTGGTCATATGGTGATGAAGTTGTATACAGGGACTGTTTTGAAACGTCTCTTTATTGGAATGCTCCGATATCTGAGATTTGAGAATCGCCTGTGAGAAAAGAGAAAATTAATTTTGTCTTTTTGTGTTTGTTAAACTTCAAAACATGGAGTTGGGTGCTAATTTTAGGAATTTAAGGGAAACCATCAGTCAGTCCCCAGGGAAAGTAAAATTACAATAAATAAATAAAATGTGTGTGTTTTATATTTTGGAAGACAACATAAATCAAGAAATCTATACTTTTGATGTTAATGAAGGGCTTTGACAACATCCAGTAAGTACATAAAGTTCAACCATTTCAAGTATAGGGTCTCCAAGAATTTCCATGACTTTTTGACACATGTTCACACATGTGGATGAAATCAGCTGTCAAATCAAAAGAAGGAGCCTCTTAGAGATTGTTGTTTATTTGAGTTGACTGAGGAACATTGTCGTCAGACAACTCATTGTCACGTGTCGACCTCACAAACCTACATGAAACCATCCTTGAATGAACAATTACAAACCTGATACCCTGATGTGAAGAGGTTTAATATCTGTTGTAATGTTTTACTTTAGAATCTCTGGGGCTGTTAGTGCTCCATAGTAAGTTGGTTTCATGTAATGAAATGATTTGAAACAAATGTATGGTAGGAAGTAAACTAATCTACAAACTAATATTATTAATATTAATAATTCACCTCCTATTAACCTAATAAAGAGAAGCAGGTTGGACCGTGTGACGTGAAAATCTAAAGTAATGAGACAGATCTTCCACGGCTGTCACAGGAATTGAATATGTTTCTGGCTTTATGCTTCTATGTTTGCTAGGCCTCAGCTTCACTGTCTGAATTAGCTGGCTCTTCTGGCTGGAACAAAGGATTGTGGGCCAGTTTATGCAGATCCTCTGGAGGAATCTCTCTCATCGTCCCGTCCATACCGAGCTGCATGGGCTGGATCAAATTGGTCCTGCAGGGAGAAATGGTTCAAATGTAATAATGTGTGCATGTGTGAGTATAGACTGAGTCTGCAGCACGGAGTACTGAAAACTGTGGCAGTATCAATAATTGAAAGATATTGGCACTAAATGCATCTGATTCTCAGTATTGTCTTTATAAGTAAAATCTTCAATTATAAATGTGAAAATAGCCTTTATATAAGGCTTTCAACAATTTTAAAATGAATAAATTGTTAGAATGTACTGTTGATCTTAAACTGACCAGTACGTGTGTGTGTGTGTGTGTGTGTGTGTGTGTGTGTGTGTGCGTGCGTGCGTGCGTGCGTGCGTGCGTGCGTGCGTGCGTGCGTGCGTGCGTGTATGTATGTCTCTGTGTGTGTGTCCTGCTTTTATTGACCTTGACAGTCTGTCAAACATGTGGACCAGCTTCATGGCTTCAATTTCTTTCTGTTCCTCTGTCATTCCCTCCATGGGATTGGGCTGATCCTCTTGTACAACTCCTGTTATCGGATTTATGCTGGAAAGAAATTGAGATAAATATCAAAGGAACAGAATACAGCAACAATATTTTTTTCAATCAAGCAGCTGATGTGCATAATTAATGAGTACTTAAATTCAAATTAACATTGATCAAAGTTCATTCTTGGCCTTGGAAAGTTCTCATGACTAAAACAATCTCACCTTAAGGTCTATTAAGTAGCTGTCTCATCATATCACGTGATATTCATCAGGTCATGATAACAATTTGAAACTCAACTTTTAAGTTCTTATTACGAAGGAAAACAGGGAAATTTGGACATATGACAGTTGTGCAGACTCCATTTGCTGATGATGAGATCATGTTATATGAGCAGCAGCTGAATGGACGCTGCCAACCAACTTAAATATTGTTTTATTTTGTCTGTTTCATTTAATTTAGTGATGTCAAATGTGTCATCCCTGCTGTCAACCCAGCTGTATCATCAATGTGAATCAAGTAGGTCAACATGGGACTGGAGAGGAAGAGAGCTTTGTTTCAGCCAGGAACAGAGGTGTGTCAATGACATGGGCCACTGCATGCAGGCTGAGACAACTGGCTCTATGGACATCGCCACTCTGGTGTAGAAAGTCCCAGAGCTAGTGCAGGAGGCAGAGCAGTATATATATATATATATATATATATATATACAGTATAGAGTATAGTATATTTATATATAGTTGGGCAGTGATGGCTCTAGAACAAACTTAGGAAATAGGGGTAGTTGACAAAAAGACCTAGTAAACAAAAAAATTCTACGATCATTCACTTCTTCTACCGATTAAGAACTGTGTCTGAATTCTCAGAACAGACTTTGTGGAGCAGAGGTAGCAGAGCCTGAGCTCTGGAGTTGCCGTTCACTTCACGTTTTAACCCATACCTATCCTACACATAGCTGCAATGCTTTTGTTAGTGACGAAAATAATAACTGCTGCTCCTGTGGAGCCAGTTGAGCTGGCTCAGGTCTCTAATCAGGATGCCTCCTGGACACCTCCCTCTGGAGGTATTCCAGGCAAGGGAGACCTTGGAGCAGACCCAGAACATGGTGGGGGCCGGGTTATACATCTAGTCTGGTAATACTTTGGGACACTGCAGAAAGACCTGGAGGATGTCTGAACTACCTTTGCCCTGCTGCCACTGTGAAGCCGATCTGAATGAGCAGCAGACGGGTGGATCATTGGTAAAAACACAAGAACTACACTAATGTATGTGTCAAGTTCAGTAATTAGAGCTACACAGTTTCATTTGTGGAGAAAGTGCAACCACTGAGTTACGGTGACAGTGTTGTGCTGGTACTGACTGGGCTTTGGCCTCTCTGTACTCTTCTGTCTCAGACTCTTCATCTTCAGAGTAGATCCCAGAGTCTCTGCCCCCTCTTAGCAGTCCTCTGGCAGCCAGCAGACCTGCAGCATTACCGTATCCAGTGTACTTAATGAACCTTGAAACTGAATGGAGCAGAGAACATAGAACACAGTTGATATGGCAGTATTTGAACATTACACATTTAAAAGACATCATTATATTACCGCAATGTCAATAAATCCAAATCCAGTTCAACCTCTTACATTCTGATCGCTGGTCAGAGACCTTAATCCAATCGGAATGGGATTTAAGTCATATTACATATCTGATTAACCATAGGTAGTTTTGAAATTATGTGAATACGGTGAGATGGTTGATGTCACAGTGAGCCAACGAGCCAATGAGTCATACAACAATTGCAATGACTTATTAAAACAATCAACAAAGCAACATTTCCCTCACCATTTTCTTTGCAGAGAACAAAGAGGAATTCAGCAGCACAGTCCTTGACGTCGGTGTCAAAGTGTGTCATAATACGCACTAGTTTGTTCCTCACAGCACTGCCCACCTCTGGCCTGTTCTTCACATCACGCAGGGGGGGCAGCACCTAAACACACACACAAGGACATCCGAGACATCAAAACAACAACAATACTCATAATTCATCGCTTCATCATGTATTCTCTTTTCCTCAGTCCACAACTGACCTTGGACCTGAGGAACTTCCTGGTCTCTCGGTGGATTCGGGCACTCTCAGTCAGCAAGTTCAGTGATGGGAGAAGGGTCTCCTTCAGCTTATGTCCCTGGGAGTCAAGAACACTTCATTAAACAGGAAAAATACAAAAGAAATCAGCCACATTGCAATGACAAGTCAGTTTTATCAAACACATCCATGTAAATAGAGAAAAGATATGATTATTTCTATGTTATTTGGTTGTAATATAATTAAACACAACTTTATATATATATATATATATATATATATATATATAGCACAAGTGTTGTGTGAGCACAATATATATGTAATAGTGCAAACAATTAACAAATCTACAGTTAATGAAATTGTCAAATCCCGCTGAAATGCAGTGAACCTGAAACTTTGGGCATACAACTACAGTAATGTCAACGTTTGTCTATAATCTGTGATCGGTGACGTTTGTTTACAGCCTGCCAACTACAATGTAAATGTAATTAGTAACTTTCCACTACTGTCTGTCAGGAACATGGTCCATCACGTCTTTTTATTGGTGCGCTGACTATTAGTGTATTAATAGAACAGTCAAGCTTTCTTGTAAAAAAAATCATTAAAAAGTACACTTATCAAAAGTATTTGTATTTGAGAGTTGTAACGAGCAACTTGTTGCAGCCAGATGTCATACTATTATTTTGCTACTGTTAGAGTCACATGGACACCATTCATCAGTTAACATACAGCGCCACCTAGTGACAAACATTATACACTCGCAGTCTGCCTGGCTGTGTTCATTTACCTCCCAGGAAATAAGCAATGAATATCTTTTATCCAAACACGCGTTATATCAATATTATTGTGCCCCAATTTAAAACCATTGTTGCATGTAACTTAGGTTATGATTCATGCTTTTTCACTCATTATTATAGTATTGGAGCTATTAAACCCACATACACATAGAGTCTTACCTGGTCAAGTCTTTTCTCCATGAACTCCAGCAGCATTTTGACAGCATCCATGTTGACCCCCATGTACTCAATGGAGCCTTGTTGCACTTTGGGCATCAACAGTACATCCAAACAGGGCAGAGGGAGGTTGCCTAGCAAGTTAACAGTATGGCTGATAGAAAGAGTGGGAGCGAGTTAGGGGGACAGCGTCATGTAAGAGCAATGACTGTATGAATCAATGTACAGAAAAACAGGCACAAGTGAAGTGTGTGCTGTCCTACCTGTGGAATTCCTCATTCCGCTCCTCTCCGTCTGCATGGCTCATTAGACAGTGTCTCAGTATAGCTCCCAAATGTCTGTACTCTGCTGCCTCCTCCTTAACGCACAGACGTTACACACACATATTGGTCACATGTTCATCACTGTAAATTAGTGTCTTCTCTGTATATTTTACATTTGCTTGTGCGTAACAAGCTGAAGAAACTGACAGACTAAGTTGCTGTTGTTTTCTAATATTGAAAACAAGGAAATATTATTACCCTGACTTTTCATCGAGAGCCACCACAAGGTTAACATTTTGGGTTACCATCTCCAGAGGATACATTCTACAGATTTTGGAGATGAAAGGGTCAAATGTTTTACTTATTGAGTAAAATATAAAAAAATGCACTTGTTGGATTTGCACAAAACTGTGTACCCCCCAAGATAAATGTTATAACTTCGATGATCCTCTGACCGAGCGACATCATCAGGTCAAAGTTTCAATTTGTCCAATGCTTTGGTTTATGACCAAATACCTGAAAAATAATGACATTTAAATCAGCCTCAGCTTAAGCTTTTGTTGTGCTAAGTACTAAGTAGCATGTTTCAATTAAATGTTACTATACTAGCACGCTAAACTCTAAACCAGAGCTGAGGAAAGGCTGTAGACTCTTCAACACCCGCCACATCACGTAACTTATGATGTCTGTAACTCACATCCAGTGTGTTTATACTGACAGAAGATTCAGTAACCTGGATGTACCCACACAGGAGATATAATATGTTGACTTTTGACAATAGAAATCACAATTATTAATATAATAATGATAACAATATGGCTAAACTACTGTGTGTCATTTTCTTAAGTACCTCGTCAATCTTGTGCCTGGTCGTGTCAAATGTGATATTGAAGAGTGTCTTCAGTATTTCCATGGCTACTTCTGTCTTCTGCCGGCTCAGTGGGGGTAACTGTTCAGGCGGGACGCCCGCTAACCCCGCCCTGGCCGTCTCCAATGTATCTGGCCAACACAGATCCAGTGTGGCATCCAACTGGTTGCCTACAATATAAACAGGAAATTAAGTTATATACTTATGCTCTTTAACTTAGTACTTAGTACATTTGTACTTTCTGTTTACAAAAAGCATTTGGTATTTTTTTCATGTCTTGTTATATATATATATATATATATATATATATCATGAGTTGTTGGACTTCAGAACATCCTTTCGGTGGTCTGGAAGGTGAGAAAGCTGAGGGCAGTAGTTACACTGGTTACACAGGAAATCAGTTACCTAGCAGACTGATGCCGTGAAGCTCCTGGACCAGCTGTGCCCTGACGTCCACTCTCAGGGCAGTCAGCAGGAAGGTGAGGCGCAAGTCAAAGAAACGCACCTGGACAGAGAGCAGATCACTCTTTATCTTTTCCTGTTTATAGTATGGCTGGATATCAAACCTCAGTGCCTATTTGGTAGAAATGTTTTGCATCAAAGACTGTAAAGTACCAAAAGAATGGCCCTTTTTTGGTATTTGTACCAAACTCAGTTATTGTATTGACACCTGTGCTGAAAAGTGTAACCCGATCTCCCTTAAAAATAATGTTCATATTGTGCAAAGATACATTGTAGGCTTTACTGTTTGTATGGGTATGTTTAGGCAAATCAGACACTTGGTTAAAGCATTAGAAAAGTTAACTTAAAGCATTAGACAGCATGTGTTGGCTTAGTCAATATGTGACCAAACTACAATCTTCCTCTAACCTTTGTCAGGTTAACGCTCACACTACTCATTTGAAACCCACATTAAAACATCTAACTGACATCCGTACCTCATGGTTCCAGACGGGCTCATGACACTGCTTCAGCCTCTCTGCGACACCCTTTATCAGCTGTAGATCTGCTGCTACCACCTGCCATTTGTTCATCCATCAATCATCCATCCAAAGATACACTTTTTATATTATCACCAAGCAAATAACATTTTCTAATCAGATGAATTCATGTAAATGTAAACTGACCTGTGCTGTCTCATTGTGTAGCAGGAGGTTACAGATGGACTTGAGAGCCTCAACAATCACTTCCTGGTCAGAGTTTTCTGAAGGAGGGGAGGCTTCCTTAACCACTTCGCTGGAGACTTCTGCTGCCTCTTCCCTCTCTCCTCCCTCACACTCCACTAGGAAGACAAAGAATGTCAAAGTCAGGTAGCACAATATTTATTTATAAAAGGTTGGGAAGAAAAGGATAAACCGAGCTGCTTGTTTAGTAATTCCAGAACAAATTTGTGCTGCACTGTCAGCACGTAAATGACACCGTGTAACACCATCTACATGAACACACAGGAATTATGAGCAACATACAGCAAACATTTAATATGGGTGAACTTTAGCCCTGTTATATGGGTTTCAAAAACACCCAAGTGTTTGCATAGTAGGATTCTTTCAAATCAGCAACTAATTATAAATATATTTTTCTTTTCTTTTTAGTGATGTCACTGTGTTCCTAGATCTTAGCAATGACTGTGTTGGGTACAGCGTTATTAATGATGGCCAAGACTAATCGCTGGCTGCAGTGTAGGTCATAAATCCCACCCCCTCCATGTTAGCGGATGGGACATGGGCCAAACTAAAAAGTGGAAGTATACGTCAAATAAATCTTTTAGAATTTGCGGGTCTCTTTCTCATTTCTTCCACTTTGGATGCGTCAAACCAGCGTAACATAGCATTACGCGGACCGTACCTCAGTGCTATAGTAAACACACAGATATCTAAGCCCCACACTAAGATCATAAGAGAGCAGTGTTATTCTCAGAGATTCAGCAGTTTAGTGGAATTTTACAGATTCTTGCCCACTGACTGACTGAAAGACAGGAATAGCAGTAAAAAATACACAGTAATTATATCAACATTAGAAGAGAGATATAGCTATAGATACATAACACAATATAAAGAATGAACTCTAGAGCTCTAAAACTTTGAATACAACCTAAATACAAACATAGGTTAACATACTATAGGAGGCTTTTTTTCATAACAGATGACATAAGAAATTGGAAATTTAGATAGCATGGACCCATTTTAGAGGTGAAATGCTGCCCTCTATTTCTTTGGAGCAGGTGGCTCCAAATTACACATTGAACCTTTAAAATCGAGGGAAAAGCTCAGTGGTCCCAATGCAAGCATCAGATATCTTACATCTTTACAACTCACGAGAAGGATGAACATACAGTAACAACAATTAAATAATCCTGGTTTTAGTCAGGGACAGTGCTGCTGAGTGTAGGTCACCAATCACTGTTTTTACAAGCATAAAATGGGGGGACAAAACTGAAGACTTGAAACGTAAAAATACGCTTTTTCCTTCAATGAAGGTCTGTTACATTTTAAATTGAGAAATTGCATTTTAAATATACAAATACAAACAGGAGCACCAGGATAAACGCCTTTGAGTCTGAAAGCTTGGAGAAACCTGAGGAGTGGGCAGGACTTACCTTGGCCCTCCACCAGCTGGCTGTGGGCAGTTGTGGCAGTACTGAACACAGCAATGCCGGCGTAGCGGGCAAGAGTTGACATGGCAGAGCGGCTGATGAAGGGATCCAGGCAACGTGGGTCCCTGGACAGGATTCGAACCGTTTCGAGACAGGCAAGATGACATGAAGGCTGCAACTCCCTCTTCAGGAAACCGAGCACCAACTCCCCCAGAAGCTGCATCACACAACAAATATATCAGGTCAGACTTTTATTTATTAAGATTGAATCGTATAAATAACATCATTTGGAAATTACTACACAATAATTAATGTTAATATTTAAATGCCAGTTCTGAAATATTTTCCTTTGCAAACCATATTTTTGAATTGAATTGAATTTCCAATTGTTAGTTTCACCAATAACTTTGTGAATCTTTCTGTTTTTGTAAATGCAGTAGTGACCCTGACAGTCACGGGACAATTAAAACATTTTCAAAGTGGCTTATATCTTGTGGCTGACGTCGTGACCGTCAGCTAAGCTGTCTAACATAATAACGTGCTACAGTCTGTGTGTATGTGAATGTTCGATGTGTGCACATGTCTATTAGATAATGAAGGCCCACAATGGCACATAAGTTCACCTGAACTAACTTTCCTTTCCGTTTTTGCTTCTAGACACAACCACCATTTCTATCCTTTGCGGTCTCAAAAACGTCAACCAGTAAACATGCTTGATGCTCAGGTCTATGTTCCAGAGATGTGGGAGGTGTGTTTGTTGACTCCTCTGCGAGCCTGTACAACCAGCATACTTGATCTTGTACTCTAATGAGGGGTTTGTAAAATGCAGCCTTGCCATGTCACTCTTGGGTCTCTTTGTGGTAATTTTGTGTCTCCTTGTGGTTATTTTCCATCTATTTTATAAGCATTTTACTTTTCCTAGTTGTTGTTTTGTGTCTCTCTGTGGTTGTTTTGTGTCTATTTTAGGTCGTTTCACACATCCTCGTGATCATTTTGTGGTTGTTTTGCATCTCTCTGATTTGGTTTGGTTCACTTTGTGGTCATTTTGCATCTCCTTGTGTGTATGTTTTTAGTTGTTTTGCATCTTTGTAATTGTTTTGTTTCTCTTTTGGGTCGTTTGTAGTCGTTTTGTGTATGTTTGTGGTCATTTGCGACTCTTTGTGATCGCTTTGTGTATTTTATTCAGCGACACGTAAGTCAGGCTCCCTGACACCTTTAGGCCCCTGGGCCTGTGCCCAGTAGGCCCGTTCAGTAACCCGTCATGGTTCAGAGAAACATAATTTCAGCCTAAGTGGCAATGAATCTTTGAACTGAACTAAATGAAACGATTCAAAGTCATTCATAATTTTAATGTTTATACTCTACAACTGACAAAGGATTGTTTGGGTTTGTCAGGTCTCACTTGAATAGGTGAAGTTAGATTTTGAACCTTCGACATGTCCTTGTTGACAATGCCAGTGTCGTCTACAAATCGTTCACAAATTCAGTAAATAGTATATTCATATTCACATCAGCTGGTCAGTTAATGACATTTCACTGTAGACCATCAGAAAGAAGCTGGAACACGTTTACAGATGCTACACAAGATGTTCATTGTTGCTGTAGTTTGAACATACAGAAGGTTGGGAAGAGCAGCTGCGTCCTCACTGCTGTCTTGGTGTCCTTAAGGATTCATTATAGGTTGTAGGACAAAAAACTTGTTGCAAGTTGTAGATAAACTGTGGGCTCTGTTTTTCTAAGGAGGAAGCATAAGCATTCATAAGCATTTATTAGTTATGCACTAGCCTTGCTGTGAAGACAGCTAGTTAGTTTTGTAGTTAGGGTTACCTCCCCTGCCTGCCTCATACAGCTGTTATCTCATTGATTGCTTTTTAAAAGGTCAGTGATAATCGAGGTTAAAGTTGAAATAATTTGAACTTTGAGCGCAATTACGTGGCAATTAAGGGCATCACTTCCACCTAGCCGGGCGGCAGCGCTCTCGCCATAGGTACAGCACAGCCAGCTCAGAGCGGTTTTACCGCTGATCATGTGAAAGCAGCTTAAAGCATAGAGAGACTGATGATAGTGTTAGAAAAGGCTAGAGTTACATTTTCATTTACTGGTGACTTCTGTGTTGATATAGATGTACAGATCTTACACATTTTAAATAAATACAGAATGAGCTTCAAAAATGTACATGTCCTTAAAAATATTCTTTAAAAAAGTGCATTTCAAGACTCAGAAGTCTCTCTTTTCTGTCTCAAAGAAGTCCTGACCAGCCAGAATGAGGAAAATAACCTTAAAGAGAAACTTCAACTCAGTAAAGTTCAACAGTAAGTGAGCAGGACTCAGTGTTTGGTTGGGAATGTCAGGAATACCTCTCTGTCCTGCGCGTCTTCCTTACTGAATGTGAAGCAGTGGTTCATCTGAAGGAAGGAAAAGCAGAAGGCACAAATAAAGGTGTGAGATAAAGAAGACAGAAAAAACAGAAGCGACAAGAGGAAGACCGTAAGGACGGGGAAGAGATCATACAGTAAATCTTGAAGGTGTAACAACAAAGAAAGAAAGCATAGACAAGAAGTAATCATGAACAAGTGAAAGTTTGTTTGTTTGTTGCTACTATAAAAGTGACAGCATTTATCAGGAAGCAGGGTCATGTTGTGAGGTCAGGGTGGACTGTTGGCTGCACAAAATGTCTGATTTTGACACTGAAGACTGAATTTCGCATCCCATCCCCTATTAACAGTCAACGTTAGTTTCTTTAAACTATTTCCACAATGTTTCCCAGACAGTGAAAAACAACTTACATAGGCAGATAAGGCAACTTAATACAGTAACAATTGAAAATGTTCACCAGTTAGTCTGTAACTGTGTCTGTGTCTGTGTCTGAAGTGTACAGTGGATTTATCAGAAAACAGCTGCCTACTGCTGCTGCTGGAAACAAGGCTGCTGACAGCACAGTTTAAAGACAACATGCTAAAAAGCAATGTAGAGCAGAGGGGAAGTGCAAAGTTAGAGATAATTATCTGTTATCTATCTTTTGATCCATTGTTGAAGTAATAATACTCGACAGGTTGGACATTTCATGATTGGTTGGTTAAGAGCGAAGGGGTTAAGGTTTGACTCGACCGAATGCGGAAGGGGGTGTCTGTGACTGATCCCCAGCCCCTGCAGTCTACATGTCAGTGTGCTTGGGCAACATCCTGAACCCCAAATTGCTCCTGGTGGCTGTGCCATCGGTGTGCATGTGAATCTTTATCGCTCCAGAAGGCTCCTTGTTTGGTAGCTTCTGTCAGCAGTGTATAAATGTGTGTGTGAATGGGTGAATGCTGACTTGTGTGGTAAATCGATTTGAGTAGTCGGTAAGACTAGAAAAGCGCTATATAAATGTAGTCCATTTACCATAACAATCATGGAACGTACAAAGTGGTCGGGTATTATCTCGTTAATACTGTACCATGTCGCCAACAAGATGACAAATATTTACAAATTCTAAATTTAAGTTTATTTAAACATACAACTAATTTTAATCTTGCGTCTCTTTTTTAAACATCATTAAAAAAAGTTCATGAGGATCCTGTCGTTTGCATTGCTAGGCAACATCTAAAACAGGAAAGGGGTTCACAAGGCTGAGCCAGCAGCAGTTTTAGTTCTCATAAGTCTCATTGGTGCAGCTTTAACAATATATCAGTAAAAGGTAAATTCAGTGCATTTACTCATTGTGTATTGTATATGTTCCTTATGATGTCAGGACTGTTTCCTCACAAATAAAGAATAATTTAGACGCTTTATTGTAGAGAAAATGTAATACATAACAGGCTGAATAAACCAGAGCAGGCTAACAGCAGAGGAAAAGTGATGAAACTGAGAAAGGCATATAACAGACTCGATACCACCGAGTCTCCTGCAGCACTAAGCTGCTCATCCCTTAAGGGGTTTAGTAGAGCAGGATTTGGCCGGGCCGTAGGAGACTGTATTTGCGTATCAGAAAATCTAATCCAATTGCCTTCAAGATCAACACCCACACAGCTGACAAGGCTGAGAGAACCAAGCAGCAGTGCTCACCTGGGTTAGCAGAGAGCAAGTTGTGAAGCTCAGCTGGTATTTAGTCAAATGAAGATTGAGGGCTCTATTTTTGTGAACCTGGCGGCGCAGATCACAGTCAAGTCCACCGTGCACAAACACACTTTTGGTAATTTCATGGCCAGGCTGCCTGGTGCACCTGGGCTTACTTGAATACAGGGTGGGATCTGAAAGAATACATTATCATACATTTTAGATGGGCGTGTTAGATCACATTCACTTGTGCGGTCCCCTTTAAACACAGAATTCTCCCTGTCATGACGCAGACAGAATCCTGTGAGAGGAAACGTAAACGTGAACACAACAGCTTAAATCTTATGTCAAGAACAGATGATGACTCTTTTTAAATTGACTTCACCTTATTGGACATGTTGAAGATCCGATGGTCATCGTGTTTAACGTGTGTAATAGTGCACCATTTTATTTGTCATGACAACGATCCATACAATAACGATCCGCAGTTAAATGCCACCGTAGTGCCATACGTAAAATAAAAGTAGAAAATAAAAGATAAAACTGGTAATGATCCACAAATAAATTAGGACTTTAAAAATGACACTAAACTAATTTAACAGAACAATCTCTGTCGCGGTTTAATTGATCTACAATCTTTCATGGTACACTATTAACTGTTTTCAACACACCTGTGGATTCACACTGCAGTAGAAACTGTAGAATAAACAATCAAAACCGACAAGTTTGATGTGCACATCAGTCCGGAGGTTTCTGTGGTTACTTGGCTACAGATCTGCTGTGTGTAATTGTGGCTTGACAGTTCACGCCATCAGACCTCACACGGATCAGATACCCGCTGCCTCCAGATGGCTGTAAAGGGTCCGCAGAGCAAAGCATAGTAACTAATGTGGATTACAAGGTTGGTTATTATTCTTTATTCTGTCCAGCTGGCATTATTGCCATAATCAAAATACAACTTTATTTTATACAAAAGTTCAAACAGGCCTCATCTGTAGAACATGACATTAGTTCATTACAACATAACTGAGAACATGACTGCCACAAATACTGATAAAGGCAAATAACTGAAATCAAGAAGTTGAAATAATAAATTAATGTTACTATTAATATGTCTGAGGATTTTTTAAAAGAAAGCCAAATCGGTTTTAAATGCTTCAAAAACAGGAGGGGATGTTAAAAATCTACATTTAAGAAAATAATATTTATAAGATATTTAACTATTTAACCTTCATTTCATTAGAATACATTTGTTGTTCCAAATACTTTACAGCAGGGATTGTATAAAGGTGATAAAGTATGTCCATGAATAGATATGAGTATAATATGAATTACAATTCTTCCTCTGCATTGAAGAGTTGTATGTGCAGCCATGTTTGGTTCATGGTGTTCTTCCGGTTACACTCGTAGACTTCTTGCTTCTTCTGCTGGGGCCTCGCCCCTGTCTCTCGCCTCACGCGGAGGTATACACAAAGTTAAAGCCTCCTGAGGACGAGGTTTGAGAACTGTCCTCACATACTCATTTTGAAAGTCAGCGACAGACTTTTGGGTTTATAGGGCTGGGGCCACTTTCTGTGGTCCAGCCAAAAAGTGGAAAGATGAACAAGAGATGAAAAAGGCCTTTGTGTGATTTTTAGGGAGGTTTATGTGAGTGACAGAAATATTATGGAGCATGAGAGACAAGATTGCAGTGTGCCATTGGACTGGCATCGTCAAGCCCTTGAGCGCATCTTTCCTCCCACTGGGGAGCACAGCGAATCACCAATACTAAACCCGGCACATTTGAGGACATAGTGCTCCCCAGGAAAATGCCACAAAGTATCAAGTGGTGCTGCAAGTTCTCTGCAAACTTGTTTTACCCTAAGTTTAGTTTACATAGTTTCCCCAACCTTGTTGATAGAGGTCGTAGGGACCTTCTCTGCATTTTTGGTTGAAAGAAAATTTTAATCTATATTTTCATTTACAGTTAATATTCTCCTAAAAATTGAATATCAGTGAAATATATGATAGTAAAGCTCAGTGCCCTAATGGTGCAAATAAAACCTTATCTATCCAGTGTACTATTCATCATCATTGTCATATGTATATGTATATAACATATGCCTTTGCTAGTTTAGATATGAATGGTAGGTATCTTTGTCTCCATGTATCTCAGATGAGTCATGTCTTCTCTAAAATTAAAACAATGCAAACCACAATGACACTCGGTACCCACTCCAATCACTCCTCTCATTCTTCCCCTGTAACATCATTTTTTAATTTTCAAAATTTCCAACAGCAACTTCAAATCAGAAGATGTTGAGCAGTATACTGTACTGTAACTCTGATTAATACTATCAATATATACTGTAGAGGTGGGGGATTGTTATGTTTTTATTTACATATTAAAGCTGCAATGCAATAATCCATGTGATTGTTTTTATGAACAATGGATCAAATGACTATGTGGTATGTGAAAGGTGTTGCTTTGTATAGACAAACCCACAGAGAATGATCAGCAACTCTGCAGTTCCCCTCTACTATACAGAGCTTTTTAGCATCTTTTAGTTCATTGTTCAGTCTCAGTGCTCTCATCAGCAGGGAGCTGTAGAGAAAAAGCTCTTAGCCCACTGTGCACCACCTGCTCAGCAGCAAAGAGCAGACACACACAGTCAGAGACTAGCTGGTGAGCATAATGGAGCATTTAACAGCTAAAGAGACTGATATGTTCTCAGGACAGAAGATAAATCCAGAGCCAAAGTGAATATTTGACTTCATGCAGATGGACACAAACATACCTCCATAAGATTGCTAATGCTGCTCTGTGTGTGCTGGAGGTGTAACTGTTATAATAATATTATAACATTAAGCAGCTTGTTCTGCTGCCCCCAGAGGCCAAATAATTTATGGATCTTTAAAACCGGTTTAGCGTCTCTAGGATAGGAAATAAAAAGCATTATTTCAAGATTACAGTTTTAGTTTAAAATCTCCTGTATTCTTGTGTGTGGTGGAAATATTTGCTAGGCCAACAAATGAATTTTATCAAATGTGATGCGATGAAGACCTTAAACTTTCTAAAGGTGTTATTAATAAGCATGTGAATTGGAGAGATCTACGGTGTGCCGACCAGCCCTGGTCTCCCCTATAATCATCATCTAACCTGAAAAGGTGTTTGTAGCTGACCTACCGCTACGCTAACCAGGCAGCATTTACAGAACTTATGTGTGTATGATAAACGTCATGCTTCAATGCAGAGAGTGCGTCCTGATGTTTACCTCCTGGCTGTAGCTCTGTAGAGCCGTCAAAGCTGAGTCTTGCTTTCCAGTCTCCATTTGCTCTATGATGGCATTTAAATCCATTTTCATCGCCATTTTCGCTAGCAGCAGCTTCTTCCTGAATGCACCGTCAGAGCAGGACTGTGTGTGTTTGTCACTCAGATTGTATATTCACCACCCACAGATGACTGCATGATGTCTGGATCCCTGCGAGCCGGCGAGAAGCGATTAACGGACAGGATTTGTGTAAACCAAGTGCTGCGTTCAGGTGTCGCAGAGAAAGACGGAATAAACTATTATCCCGATTAACGTATTTGCGTTTGGTCGGAAATATAATTAATCATAGCTTTCAGGGTGCAATCTCCAATGTATTCATTTATTTTTTATTTATAATAACAATGATAATATTTTATATTATTATTATTATTATTATTATTATTATTATTATTATTATTATTATTATTATTATTATTATTGTTGTTATAATGTAAAGGAGGAAGGGAGTTTTTAAGTAAACCCCGTCAGCATACCTGTCAACATTGGAATTTCAAAATAAGGGAAAAAAAATTCAACTTATTTTTCGCCCATATTTTAACAGCACTTACTCTCTTCCTTATATAACTTGATTAAATGTTCTTTATTTAGATTTTTTTTATTACTGTAGTCATGTTCTTCCATCTCTTCTGTCTGCTTGCCATCGCCTCTTAATACAACCTCAGAAAAAGCGCAGGTGTGTAATCTCTTGGTTTTATAATTAGACAAATCTATCAAATGATAGTTAATACCTGACTAGGGAGGCCTCCACACCTAGTACGTGCACGTTGTGTATCTGTGGTAGAAGTTCAAAGCCCCACCTCCTTCATTTTGCCGCTAGCTTAAAGCTGCGGAAAACTAGGTTAACTCTTGTTTTGTCTAGTGTTAGGTTATATATTTATATTGTTTGTGTAGGAGCTGGAGTGGGCAGTATTATTTCCATTGAGGTTCTGCTTTACAATTTGTCATTGTCAGATTAAACAGAGATCAGCTCCATAGAGACATTACTAACCAACATGATGCACCTGTTACATTATCTCGCGGTAACACTTGAATAGGACAGAATCAGCATTAATGTTATTAGTAAAACATGTGCTTTCCCTACTATGACAATTCTAAATGTCTGAAAAAGGCCTATTGTCTTGACAAACTAAATATTAACATCTATAATGACTGTTTCTTGGAAAAACATGTATTATACTATAATGATTACCTTAACATCATAAACCATCAGACTAATGTCATCAGCTGCCTTTTTATGTCACTCTAGACGCAGATGAGATAGCATTGATATGATGAATTTTGTATTTTTATATTATACCCAGTTCAGGAGGAAAGTGAGTACTGTACATCATTTTGTATTTAGGTGAAAAAGTTTCCTAGAGCTGTCACAATATCATATTTTCACTACATGATTATTGTGGGCAAAATATATATATAAATATATATTTTTGGAGGCACCGGGAAGTTTTTTTGACATCCTCCTGAATCCATCTTTTTCATATACGATCACACCATCATTTGTGTCACATGGATGTTGTATTGTTACTATGTTGTTTATCCTGTACACACAACATCTATTACAATCTGTCCGTCCTGGGAGAGGGATCCCTCCTCAGTCTCTCTCTGAGGTTTCTTCCATTTCTCCCCCTTTAATTGTGGGGTTTCTTTTAGGAAGTTTTTCCTTGTACGGTGCGAGGGTCTAAGGACAGAGGGGGTCGTATGCTGTAAAGAATTCACACTAACGATATTATCGTGATATATCTAAATATCTACATATCTACAAAGCCAACCCTTCCTCATTTCATGTCATAAACTTGAGTTTTTGATTTGTTGTTGACATTAAGTTTTCCTTACTGTAAATACTGTAAATAAACTCACGTGTCATCCCAACTATGAGCACACTTTTTACCGAATTCAACTCTGAGGCCATGAGGCAGGGAAAGTGAATGTACATGCACATGTCAGTGTCATAACTGTGTTTGACTTCTTTCCTCTTGCTACTTTGGATATGAAATAGCACCAGTAGTAGCTCCAAAGCTAACTGAGAGATATTCTCTCTTAGTTTGAGAACCTTTTTCAGGCACATCAGATTGTAATCTGACAACCCCTTGTAATCCTTGATATGCACACTTTTTTTGGATTCAACTGGACTAATACCTTCAATTGTGCTTAGTGTTCACAAAATGCTTGTAAGAAATAGTTCATCACAACTTTTAATTTACATGCATTCATTTGGCAGACACTTTTGTCCAAAGCGAAAGGGAAATATTAATATCTCACATTACAATGAAAAAGTGACATAATGCTTACTGTAATTGCACAATTACATGCTTACTTTAACTGTCAAACAGATTGTTAATCTTTTTCTCATCAAAATCATGTTAGCTCTACTCTAAATGTTTCTTTTTGCACTGCTCCTAAACCCTTCCTGCAAACAAGAATACTATGTCATATGAGACACCATCTGTATCGATTTAACTCTGACCTGTATTTGTTGAACTTTGGCTTCTTTTTACGCTGTACATAAAACATATTATTGTTTACAATGTATATATCTAAGTTACATCTATTGAAATGTGTATTTTACATACTGGTTTGTTGTTGAGCATGGACGTTTATTCTTTACCTGGGGATCTATTTATTCATGATGATTAATTGATTTATTTGAAAAATAATTACATATTGGCTTATTGTCCATGCTGTGTATACCTCTGACAATCATTCACGTTCATATATCCTGGTTAGATGCCAAACTGCATTTGATTGTACTGGTAGCTACTTAACCTTGGGAAATTATAACATATAATGCATTTAATCTAAATTAATCTAAACATGGAGTCAGGTTATTGTGCTCACTATCTAAATAGTTGTCTGGACTTTGCTCACCATGTTAACAGTCACTACACTCTCTGGTTTGCTGTAAGCCTACATGATGAAACGATAAGAATTATCATCAATAGAAAAAAATCTAAATAATAATAAATCAAAATGCTACAGACAGTTTTTCGTATTCATTACTACCATACTCAGTTGTAAGTGCATTATACATATAACATAACCACAGTTATCAAAGGGGTACTATAATATAAAATGTAAAAAATTGTGATTAATACAATTAATTGTGAGACAACATACATTGTGTTCAGCATAACAAAATGTAATTGTCAATAACAAATAAGAGTATGGATTGTTTCCCAACAACAATAAACCCTGATTGCAATACAATAATGTAATAAAAAATGTTAGCATTTTTATTATATTTTAAAATTAGGATTTTGACTGAGCATGAGGACAAGAGATTAAGTATTGTCTGGTGGGTTTACTTGGTTACATCTCTTCCATTTGTTTTTGCTTTGGAAACAATACCAGAGGTGAAAATCATCTCATGATTCTGTACTACGGTCTACCATCTGTAACCTTCAGTAAATTGGGCGTTTCTCGGTTAGCCAAGGGCGTGCTCTTTCTGTGAGAGTTCGTTCGATTTGTAATGCCAAGTCAACGTGCGAGCGGGGTTAATGTTGAGATTAACCATATTTTACCAGAATATGATCATATAACTCGTGAGGTAAACAATTTTTTTTTCTTTACTTCTTTTGTGACCAAACACATTTTACTAAAGGTATACAGTTAAGAAAACAGTGTAATCTCCGCTCTTCCGGGCCACAGAATACATACTTCGATTAAATGACGCAGGGAAGTGGGACACTCGTAGCCAATCAAACCTCATGACTGGATTTGAGCGATGGGTTTACAACCAATAGTGTTGCTGCGACAGTTTGAGTGACATAGGCTGTAGCTGTAGTGGGGGAAGGGGTCGCTGAAGTTGACGGAACCGCCATCTTGAAAAGTGCCCTCCGATGATCTACCTTTTCGCGCCTGTCAGAATCAGTTTTAAACGCTTTATTTTCCTTACCGGAATTTCGTCTATTGTCAGTTTTCGTTTTGTTAAGGCCTGGGGCTGACGGCAAGATAAGCTACATGCTGGATACTCGCTGTTTACCGTTGTCTATCGGTAGGTACACTTGCCAGCCCATGCACTTGGTTGGTGCTGAAGAGACGATTAGCCAGCAGTCTTTAGATAGCCGGCTAACGTTAGCTGGCTAGCAAGAAGCATACTTGGCCATCTTAACACTGCTGTCAGACACTCCGGTATACCTCTAGCTAGGACAGGGGTAACGTTAACGTTTCATATCTGTGTTTTAAGGCACCGTGAAGCCATAGCCTTATTTAGTTGGCCAACTTTTCAGCCAATTAGCGTTAGTCTCATAGCTCACTGATACCGGTCAACTCGACGTAACGTTAGCGCCTAACGTTAGTTTGATCCTGATTTAAGTTGGCCAGGTTAGCTAACAATAGCTAACGAAAGCTAGTGACGTTAGCCAGTTTGCCTGAGCCGGTGCGTTAGCGCTGGTCTGTTTGGGCCCTGGTATGTAAATGCACTGACGTTACTGCTAACGTAGTATTTCGCCAGCAAAACGCAAATAACGTTGGTCAGTGGTATATCATTATATTGGACAGGTAATAGCTTAAATGATCAGATTGTGTTAGCCTTACGCTACAAACCATGTTTAGTCGGAATTTAAGCTTTTTCTGACGTCGTTCAGTTTAACTAACGTTAACGTTATAACAGGGCCGTCATGTTTTTTTCAAGAACAGCCACTTTGCGTGCTATTTGTGGATAACTGGAGAATAGTGTAACTAAAGTCATCATTTGTGGTTACTACTGCATTCTGAAACAAAACTGCGTCTTTAACTGGTTCAGTCTGTTTGCTCAAAATTGGAAATTACTGAACCGTAAAATGATAACTGCAAAGGTTATAGCAGCTTTGTTTATATAAATAATGAAAACGCTGTTGTCTTTTTATTTGGGAACTTAACAGTCAAATGTAACGTTATCTCAACTGTCGGTAGCTAATTAGTGTCTTGATCGGTTTTGTTTGGGTCTCGTGACAGTGGCTAGTAGACTGTGACATCCCATAATGCACTGTGTTATAGCTGTAAACGTTTGTTTTCCAGCGTATTTTATTGCTTTTGGTCTTTGGTATATGTCTCACTGTTATTGTAGTTGTATACAGGGGCTAATCAAGGAGGGGTACATTGCATTCCTTGATTTAGAGTCTTGAAACTTTGTATGATTATGGATGTATTTTATAATTGCAATACTTGTGGTGGACAGCTGTTGCTAAGGTAATTGACAGAGAAAGAGAAACTCAACCTTTTCAATCTAAAACAACATGGATGTACTTGGTATGATCATGACTAGCTACACATAAGAAGGGTTGAGCTCACTAGCTAGCATCTGTTGTATTTATTGAACCTATTTGCTGTCATAATCTTCTTCAATATATGTAGGGATGCGGTTTATGCAACAGTGCACACTTTCCCTATCTTACCAGGTTTGCTGTCAACAGCACACTTTGTTCACATATGTACAAGAAAACAAGTTGTCGGAAAATCTGTTTAGTATTAAACATGTGTTAACCTGCAGCCGGCCAGTAATCAGATGTTCCTCCTCTCGCCACCTTATTTTAAATATGGGCTATATGAGACTGAGGAGATTTTTTTATTTATTTTTTTGGTACATTTGGGCTGGTGACACATTGAAATAAGTAGTATTTGTGAGACCACAACGTTTAATTTGCAGAATGAATGTGGCTGTATTTTACAGAGCTGTTCAGCTGTAACAACAGTTTAGACATCTATCTCAGATTCAGTTGTCAGAGTTTAGGATTGCAATAATTTTGAAGCTAAGACAAATGACCTTTTTTTACCCTACAGCATAACATGTTCCCTCTCCTGCATATACACGGCTAAAAATAAATCATGTTTTTCTATTAGAAATCTAGCTGTGTTCATTGGAATTCACTTAATCCCTAACTCTAGATAATTATGGATCCGTGCTTAGTGTGAAGTATTGTCTTGTGATGCTTAACTGTGTTTTGATTTTCCTTACTCCATCATTGCATCTAACTGCTATACAACTACCTATTAATACCTATAAATGTTTTATTTGTAAACAACCCACATATGTGAGCAGCTGCATCTGTTGTGCTCTCATGTCATACCAGAGTCTTGTCTAGGTATGTCAGCTGTTGTTATTGAGTCACCAGTAATATTATATATATATTATATATATATATATATATATAATATATATATATATATTATTGTTTAGCTCAATTGTATATAGTACTTTATTTTAATATATATATATATATATATATATATATATATATATATTTATATATATATATATATATATATATTTATATATGAAATATTTTAAAATAAGTACTATATACAATTGAGCTAAACAATAATTACAAAGTTACAAAATTACAAAAAACAAACAAAAAAAAACCGTATGTACATATATGAAGACAAAAAATATAAGAAGTAAAATATATTTAAATATATTTATATTTATTTAGTGCAGACAGCAAGTGAGTGAGTGTGTTTGTGGTTGAGAAGCCTGATGGCTTGGTGGTAGAAACTGTCCCTGAGTCTGGTGGTGCAGCCAGGCTCCTGTATTGTCTGCCTGACGGTAACAGGGAGAACAGTCTGCTGGGTGGCTGTGGACCTTGATGATGCTTTGACTGTTGCCAATGATGTGCTGTGTCGCCTCCACCACCCTCTGAAGCGATTTGAGGCTTTGAGCAGAACAGTTCCCGTACCAGACCGTGATACAGCCCGTCAGCAAGCTCGCAATGGTTCCTCTGTAGAAGTGTGTGAGGATGCTGGTGTTCATGCCAAACTTCCTCAGTCTTCTCAGGAAATAGAGCCGCTGACAAGCTTTCTTAGTCACTGTGTTTGTGTGAAGTGACCAGGAGAGGTCCTCAGTGATGTGCACGCCGAGGAACTTAAAGCTGCTGACCCTTTCAACCTCAGCATCACCAACATGGATGGGGAGGTTTCCACCCCCTTCTGTCTCCTGTAGTCCACGATCATCTCTTTAGTCTTGCTGACGTTAAGAGAGAGGTTATTTTCCTGACACCAGCTGTGCAGTATCTATCACGCGTTCCACCCACTATTAGTTTGCTTTCATTTGGTTTTACCTTAATTCTCTTATCATTTCAGATCCTGGATCATCCTCACTGCCTGCAATCAACTTATTCCCCTCATATGGTTTCCACAGCCCATCTCCTCACCACTTGTTTGTGATGAGGCCCATGATGGTCGTATCGTCAGCAAACTTAAAGATGATGTTTGAACTGTGCTTGGCAGCACAGTCGTAGGTGAACAGGGAGTACAGGAGGGGGCTGAGCACACAGCCTTGTGGTGTACCCGTGTTCAGTGTCAGCGAGAAAGAAGTGTGGCTGCCGACTCTCACCACCTGGGGCTTGCCCGTCAGGAAGTTGAATATCCAGCTGCGGATGGAGGCATCCAGACCAAGATCAGCGAGCTTAGTGACGCGTTTAGAGGGAATAATGGTGTTAAATGCCAAACATGAGACTGGCACAACTATCAATTCTCCTCCTACCAAAGTTACTGCTGCAACCACTATTGTAACTACTGCTACTATATCTACTTCCACTACTAAATAAACACTATCACTAATAAATAAATAGCAAAAAACAAGTTGAATGAATTTTAATTGTATTCTTTCAATTGTTATTGTCATCTTTACTTCTTCTTTGTTTCTTCAGTTGCCAAACAAATCAGTTTCTTGCCATTTAGTCTGTTTTTGTTTTATTAATCCATCTGAATAGACCTGTGTATGAATTGTTCTAGACAAATAACATTTTAGTAATTAAAAATATTAAAAACGCTGCTGCTGCACATATTAGAAACACTCCTATAAATAAATATACGACATGCAGGCCTACAAAGTTCACCTCGAATACAAAAACTACTTTGAAACATGTGATTCACGATTTAATTTATCTAAATATACTTCTTATACGCTGCGCCTCAGTGAGGACGCTGCGCTGTGTTGTCTGTGTTGAGGAAGTGTACCGGGGGTGATGTGAGGACACGTCCCGCTCTCCGGTCACGGTGTCAGATACCCGGAGGTGTGACAGCCAATTAAATTCCGACGCTGCCTGAGGGCGGTCAACGTACAGTCTCCCTCCCACACACACTTCACACACACACGGCGCCTAGCACATAGAGAAAAACAAACATTAATCCACAATATCAGTACCTGCTCGTCGTGTTGTGCTCCTGAGAAGCTGTGAACCGTCGCTATGTCTCTGCCCATCGTGTCCCGGCTGTGGAGGAGTGCGCTGAGGACTCAGCTCGTGCCTGTGGCTAATTTGACGTCCAAACCTGCCAAACACCACATCTCTGGAGGGGTGAGTCCATGTTCCCTCTGCTGACCTGACATGACCGCAGCAGCACATGTTCAACAGGCTTTGAATCCTATCAAACAGCCAGTGTTAGCGAGCTTTATAACGTAATATCTCAAAGGCCTGATAGGACGGAGCATAATTCTCATGCAGGGCTCACTTTCCCCTAACTGCGTCAAACTTTACATTACATGCTTCACTCATACATGTATCAAATGTTGATTGTTATATTTGTTCATGCACTATGCTTGTATAGGACTTTATTTTATCAATCGAATTAATTTTGTTTAACTCTTTTGACAAGTGCGTCAGTATCTCGCCATTATTCCGCCTAAACCCAACACGTACACATCTCTGCCAGCTCAG